>NW_026938050.1:0-116847 GCF_032062105.1 Saccostrea cuccullata | reverse complement strand
TGGTAAAAAGAGTGGAATTGGATCCTGAAGATTATGACACCAGAGAGGACCAATACTGTTTGAAGAGAAAAAATGGTTATTTATTTTATCAAAGATACAAATGGGTGCTCAGTTGTTATTGTAAGGAAAGTTGATGGAAAAACCAGATTGAAAGCTGTTTTCGTGAATTCGAACATAGAAAGAAACAAGGAATTCTTCCAGAGACTTATACAGTGTATATATATTGTCGCATTCCCTTTATTGCTGACACGAAAAACAACATTTGGAGAATAGATTTCTGAATTCTGAATAAAATTTCCTTGTTATCATCTGTCTTTTGTTATTGTTTTCAGAAAATCCAGTTTGAACTGGTTAGGCTAGACTGTCTGGACTGTGAAGCGTGACGTCATAATCAAATTCTTTTGACTCGCTGCCAAAATCGTAGTAGCAGCGTACAGTGTATAATGTAAACACAGTGTAAACACCCCGTATAGGACATATAGGGGCTATGTATTAACCCACCTAGCCCCCTAGGGTTAGGGTTAGGGTTGTACTGAGTTGACCCAGCTATCCCCCACAGACCCCCTAATCTGCACTCTCTTCACCCACCTATCCCCCCAGGGGCTGCACTCCCTTGACCCGCCTATCCCTCACAGGGGCTGCACTCCCTTGACCCGCCTATCCCCCTCAGCCCCAAAAGTGCACTCACTTGAACCGCCTATCCACCCCAACCCCAAAAGTGCACTCAGTTGACCCGCCCATCCAGACCGTTTATACTACTCCCGTTTTGCGCATGGTGCCATTCTGCATGGGATTCTCTCTCTCTCCTTTAATCTTTAAGTGTCCGAGTGCTTTATATATTTTATAAATTGAATTAGATTATTTTATATAAAAAGAATAACTTGTATGGATTTAAACAAATATTATTTCCCTTCTGATTATGTTACATGTATAAACTATTCCTAGATTCTGTATAGACCCCCCCCCCTTTTTTTTACGAAATAAGTAGATCTGCTCTAAAATAGTATAAAAATAATAATATACGAAATTCCTTAGGAATAGTTACATACTAGTCACTTGGAAGAAAAAAAAATTAAATACTTTCTCAAGTTTTAAATTCTCAAAACGATTGAGGTTATTAAAATAACGTAATTTTAAGAATTTCTGAAAAATGAATGAGACGCAGGCGACGTCATTACGTTTTCAGTGAGTAACGTCAAAGTTGTTTTTAGAGCGCCTCACTAAAATGCTCATAAAATACTGAAAAAGTGACATATTTTCAAAATTTATGTATATTTGCGTTGAGAAAGAGTCCGGCTATCAAAATTCACCAAAAAGTCATTTTATGAAAATTTGACCTTAAGGGCCCTTTTCTCGTGACGGCAGTCATATATATATAGCACTAAAAAAAACAACAACACTGTATATCCTAAATGTCGGATCTACCAAGTAGATGAAAGGTCACGGATGGAAATTCATACAAAACACTTAAAATGACCAACAACACGAACAATGAAAATTGTCAAATTTTCGGGACGCCCTGTACCTTCCTCAGGACAAAGAAAAAAGTTAAAAAATCATAAGAACACTTACTGAACAGAAAGATTTTTTTATTAGATCCTGAGCTACATGCTGAGATGGAATCCCATACTTACCCAAATCTTCCTCCACCAGTTCCTCATAAGCTGAAACGATTTGAAGACAAGATATGTCGTAAGACTTATTCTGACAAATTATTTCCTATTCATTTATATTTCATCTGAGCCGTATTCTGATCCTGATCCATTCTAACAACCTCCCCACAAAATATGTAGTAGAACTTTACTTATCAAGTAATTATTCTTTTTTTACTGATATTTCTCTGAGGCAAAATAATCTGTGAAATTTTTCTTGATTTCTCATTATTATTATCATAAATTTCCTCTTAGATTTGTTGTTGGACTAACTTTGATTCCTAACTCTATCTCAACATACCTAATCTGTCTGATACATCTGTTTGGATATTCTACTTGATTTGTAATCGTCAGCCTCCATTATTTATGCAGCAATATACGAGTGGTGATCAAAAACAATTGTGAGCTATTTAAATAGTAAAAAAGAATAGATAAAGGGTTTAATTGTTGAAATCTAAAAATAAAAGTCTTTCACGATCTTAACGCGCATCTGCAATCGTTCTGCCCATGCGCGGATCATATGATATAGGCGGTCACGAAACATACTGCGTAGCATTCTATTACAGAAGCTTAAAGATTTTACAAGTATTATGTTTTACAATGCAAGCTATTTTTTTTTAAACTTATAACAAAAGCAGTCTATTTTGTCAAAATTGGCAAAATCTTTGCAACAGCATTAGTAGTTTATGATATCCTCTTCCAGAATGAACATGGTGACCATCGAAACTAAAGTCCTCTGTTTTAGGAACGCAGTGTGTTAAAGGTGGACAAAAGTATAACTCTCTTTTTACAATATCTGATATTTTTTTGAAGTTTTAAGGAAACGATAGTCTAGGGATTTAATAATTGTATTTGTAAAGATATTCACGTATTTCACTAACTGTGAGTCGGCAATTCATTCTTATCAAATTGCTTAACAGGTTAATTGCTTACACTCCCTTCCTTTACTAAAACAATAAATCGAATCAATGACAAAATTTCTATTAAGTCCTTTGTCTTCATAAGCTGTCTACAAAATACAACATATGCTACTAAAATTTTCTAGTATATATTTAACTTAAAAGCCTTTCATTGCTCAAATACGACTAAATCATCCATTATTTGTCACAATAAGTATATGGAGATAACGAACAGTATTCAAAGTCCATAAACAATACAACCCAGCTAACACAAAAACATTTTAAAAATGTTTTTAAAACATTTTCAAAATGTTGCGAAAATATTTAAAAAACAAGAGATGTTTGTAAAACACTTATGCCCCCCTCCCTCAAACTGGAATTTTTTTGTAAGTGCAAGGGGCATGATTCTGTCAAAAATGGCACGATTGTACCCAAAACAGAACTTGACCTAGATAATCATCTGCTTAATCTGTATATTAAATTTCATCTCAGTATGTGCAACGGTTGCAAAGAAAATGAACGGAGACTAAATAATTGAATTTTTTTCAAACTCCAAGGGTCATAATTCTGTCAAAAATGATGCGATCGTACCCAGAACAGAACTTGACCTAGATATTCATGTGATATATCTGTATACCAAATTTGATTTCAGTATGTGCAACGGTTGCAAAGAAAATAAGCGGAAACTGCAAATAATTGAAATTTTTCCAATTCTAAGGGGCATAACTCTGTCAAAAATGGTGCAATCATACCCAGAACAGAACTTGACCTAGATATTGATGTGATATATCTGTATACCAAATTTGATTTCAGAATGTGCAAAGCAAAGCAAAGCAATATGCCCTGCCTTCTTCGAAGGGGGGCATAAATATTTTAATCACATTATTTTGTATGCTTTTTTTTAAACGTTTTTAAAACATTTTAGTGAAATATTTCAGCAAAATATTGACAAAACATTTTCTTAAAATGTTGCGAAAACATTTTCAATAATGTTTTAATCACGTGAATTTGTATGGTTTTTTAGACGTTTTTAAAACATTTTAGTGAAATATTTCAGCTAAGTTTCCGGAACATTTTCTTAAAATGTTGCAAAAACATTTTTCAACAATGTTTTAATCACGTGATTTTGTATGGTTTTTTTAAAAATGTTTTTAAAACATTTTACAAAATATTTCAACAAATTTAATCATAACATTATTTTTAAATGTAACAAATACATTTTCAAAAATGTTTTATTCACGTTTAATTTGTTTGGTTTTTAAAACATTAAAAAAACATTCAAATCGAGGTTACAAAAGTATTTTTCCTGAATTTTTACTTTTTCTCATTTAATAATGATATTTTTATATTTTGAAAGAAATAAACACAAACTATATTTAATTTTTGAACCTTTAATACAAACCCATATTCAGTATGTTAATCACATTTAAATTCCATTCTCGGTACAAGTTTGAATTTATTTTCTTTCAAGCCACCGGGTTTTTTAAGGTTGAAAACGGCGTCTAATCCATTTACTGAATTTTAAAAGAAATCCTATGTTCACTGTATAGGTAGAACAGAGCAGCGGATCTATGACTTAGTTAGAATCACATACACTGAAAATGCTAAGTAATCTGCCCCTCGGAAAGAATAGCACAATCTGTAAAGATAAGGAAAATTGTGGTTCTATCAGCGTTCTACATCTAATGTATCTTAAGATAATCACTGAAAATATATACAAAAAATATTTTAAATAATTATATCAAATTTAAGTTCTTTAATTATTTACATTGAAAAAAAGCAGAAAAATAATTACTATGACAATATTATTGAAGAGTAATAGTATTTACGTACACCTTTGCCTTCACGAAAGGCGGGTCTTTTGAATGTGGGAATTTGAAAATACGGATGATGCAACCAACACCATGCTGTAAAGAAATTTCATTTTTAAATCAACATATTGTTTGATGATTAACATTTCACAAAGACAACGAATACTTGAATCAAGGATATAATTGTGTTGCCTTAAGAATAAAATATTTAAATATAATTCATGTATATAACCTTAACGCTTTGTAATTGCTACATACATTTGTACAAAGTTATTGATTATGCACTGGTAGTATAAAAGTCATTTTAAATGATCTTTTAAAGTCTATGATAAAGGAATAATTCTTACCATTCAAAGATAATAAATCCCGAGGTTATTATTGTGGTTTATATGGTGCAAAGTTTTCTTATTCAAATCGGCACGGAGTAAGCGCGCACATCTTGTTTACCAGAATTCAAAATTTGGCCTAGATAAGCAGCAAACCACTATACTCTGTAATACGCTGTGTAGCACGAGAATTGCATATTATCATGACACTGAAACTGACAAGTGTGCCAATCCCTATCTAATGACTCAGAGTAAAATTCAGGGAGTGGATCACAGATTTGATGAAGAACATTTTTTTTAAAGACAAGAGTTTTATTTAATGCTTATGATTTTATACATTTATTTATATTTTAAATTTTTTTGTTTGCCTATCCTTTCATTTATTGATTTTTTGATTTGTTTAATCGAAGGACTTGATATTGATATAAATTATGTCTGTTTAATCAATGAGCCCAAACTAGGAATCATTATAAAAATCCGGAAAAAATCTTTCAATTAAAAAATTACTACAATTCCTCATTTTAACACAATTCTTTCTATATATTCTTTTTTTTCTTCATAATCTAAATTTTAGGAAAATCGCATTCATACATTATTTGAATGTTTTAAGATCATTTTGAAAATAATAGCAGCAATGAAAAATAAAGTCTTAAAAAAAAAACACATTAAATTGAATGTTCTGAAATCATTCTCACAACATACTCTCAAGTTACTAAATGAATTAACTTATGCCGCAATTACATAAATGTTTCCAAAAATTTTTACAAAAACTATAATTAAAATGTTTCAATTGTAGTGAAAATAATTATTTTACTTAATGTTTTAAATAAATATTTTCACTGCCTAGGCCGAAACATATCCGGAATTGAATGTTTTTAACTAACAGCGATATTCAGAATGTTTTTAAAATATTTTAAAAATATTCCTTACAAATGTTTCAGAAACGTATATGGAATGTTTCTGATTTACAGAAAAAGAATGTTTCATTTCATGTTTTAAGAATGTCTTTAAAACGTTTTATAAGATCTTTAATATTTGGAAGCTATAAATACCCTTAAATGAATTAAGAATGTTTCAAAAACATTTTGACAACGTTTCTTCCAAATGTTTCAGAAACGCATTGATGCAATGTTTCAGATTTATGGAAAAGTAATGTTTCATTTCATGTTTTTAGAACGTTCTTAAAACGTAATATAAAAATCTTTGATATTTGAAAGCTAAACGTACCTTTTGAAACATTTTTAAAACGTTTCAAAAATATTTTAGAAAAATGTTCCAAAAGGATTTAATCATAAGCTTCTTGAAAACATTTTTAAAATCTTTTTAAAATGTTATAATGAGAAGAGGAAATGTTTTAGAAACATTTTAAAAATGTTTAGTCTGAAATGTTGCGAAAAAACCTTTTTACAACACCAATAAAATGTTTTGAAAATGTTGGGTGCTACCTGGGAAAGTAGGAGCAGAGCAAACACGGACCTCCGAATCGTCAGAGGTAGGATCAGGTGCCATAGAGGCATGAGCATCCCCTGCAGACCGGTTACAGCCGCTGTGTGCTCCTTGTCATGATCAGGAAATAACGGAAACATCCGTCGTTAATAATATTTAATTCAGTGTACAAACAATGCACTAACCACAAGCATGAAAAACGTCAGTCAGCATTTGACTCAATGATAAATTGTATTTTCTGACAATGTCATTGTTTCGACCATAATCTACATACTCATGCCATTCTCACATTCTGGTGTCACAAACATGGGAAAACATTTGGTTATATATGCCATTTATATAATATGTGTATGACTATTTGTGTGCCAAATATCATTTGGATCCGAATTTTGGTTTTCTTAATATTAATACTACTGTATAGATAGTTTGTGAACCTTTTTAATCATCCCTCGAACCTTCATCACCTGCATATGGAGTTTATATATCTCAGTTGTTTCGATACGCAAGAGCAAACTCTAAGCACGTACAAATTCTTCATACGTAGAGCATGTTCATACGTATCGAATCAACTGAGATATATATACTCCGTATGTAGGTGATGAAGGTTTGTTGCCCCATTAGTAAGGGAAGTTAACGATAGAAAAGTTAAAGTTAAAATATAGTTTGGTTGTTAGATCACCATTAACATCTTTTTCAAATAAAATATTCAAGTATGAAACAGATGCGTCAGACTCTGTGATATCTTTTTTTCTCAAGTTCTCTTGGATATATCGTATCGACGTAGGAATGGAAATGACCATAGTTAATTGACAGAACGTCGTCGATATATTTAAATGATATCTCGATCATGACATGAAGCAAACAGCGAGAGTGACACATTCACTCCAGCATGGCACCTGTTACACGCTCTGATGTTTTGGAGGTCGGTGTTTGCTCTGCAGCTACTTTTGTATTGCTTTTGACCGTGTCAGAGGTTTTATTCCCACTTTAATGATTTGTGTGACAGGATGTGTTAGAGTGTTTGTGTATAAAATCTTTAAAAAGTGGACCCGTAAAACATCCGGCGATGATTTTTTATTTAAATAATAACACGGAAACAATTGCTTCAAAATCCCAAAACAATTATCAGTTCTTATGCGGCTCCGCGATAAACAGAATTGGGATGTATGCTACGGTACGATCTATGTTAAAGCTGATGTGTTGAGAAAAATCTTCCTCAACATAAAAAATCCTTTTAATTTACAACATTTAAATTTTGTTATCTTTTCAAGTTGTCCAATAAGACTAAGAAGAATCTTATATTATATCTTTTATTGATGCTTTCAATTTTTCCATGTTTAACATATTTCTCGAGAATTCGTCGATTTCTACAGTGTATGGAGACTTTAATTTTTGCTTTTCTCAGAGGTATAAATCAAGATAACACAAGCCTAAATAGGGATTTCTGTCTAGTTTACTAAAATTAATAGAGACTTCCCTAACTAAAACTATACTCTCGAATTCACTGATTCATACATATTTATTTCTTATATCTTATTTTTAATTTTTCTCTTGCATACTCTTCATTGTGTTTATAAACCTCCTCTAATCCACCGTCAAATCTTTAGATGATTTTCTATATTATATGCTAAACACTGTTTTAAAAATGGTATTAATCAGGCAAGGAAGTATCAGCGATTCATAATGTATGTCTTCTTTGACTTAATGATAAAGAAGCTTTTATAACGTTGGAAATTTTGCAACATTCCTGTACTAGGAGAATATATATATCATATCGAATTTAAGTTTTTTGGTCCCGTGTTTGCTGTGCTGCAGATATGTTTTGTTTTTATAAATTAATGGAATTTTTAGCTTAAATTATCTTCCTCATTTCCTTATACCTCATTGACAAGACCTGTTGATCAGAAATATATAGACTTTTCAAATGGAGAAATTTGCTTTACTTCTGAAATAAATTCATATTATATCAGAAACATCAAATTTTAAAACTGAGCGTTGAGGTTTTTTTTGACAACTTTTTTTCAACTTACTAACTCAAGTTTTAAATTCATTTCAAATATTTTTAGGAACAAAGACACTAAAAGAAAATCCAAAGTTTTGTACAAACCTTCAGGTGACTGGTAAGTATATGTCTATAACATGTAACGAAATTTAGAATACGTTCTGTAATATTCCAAACCTATCAACAAACAACAAACAAACAGGGTTTTTGACACGGTATTGAGAACATGTGGCTGATAAAATATCGAATAAGACTAAGAGCTTTTAAAAATCGAAGTACTGAAAGCACTCATGGGAGTTGAACATGGTGTTAAATAAAATCTTTGATCGGGAGGTTAAGTGAGTAAACAGTATTATTATTTCAAATACAGACAACTGTTTCAGATTTTTTGAGTTGCAAAAATCTTGAGAAAGACATTCAGAGACATTGAATAGCAAAAAAATGCAGGGGCCATAATGCTTGCCTGCCTACATTAGTCCTTTTTTATACCCCCTGCTTGTAAAGCGGGAGGGTATTTATAAATCGGGATTTCCGTCTATCTGTTTGTTACGCTTTAGGTATACCCATCTCTTATCCGCAACTATTCTTACACCACTAAACGAAATTTTCATAGAATCTTTATTATTGTAATATATTTTTCCTTGGCACCTTTACCCATGTGTCATGAAAATTTCAGTTTTCAGGAATAATATCAATGTTGATAAAAAGTGGATTTAACACAGCAACCTTTTAAGAGCTAACAGGTTTGTTATATAAAACTTCTCTGTGAATATAAATGTATTTTAATTGCACGAAAATTATACATGGAGTACGTCAGAACTTAATCTTTTTTAATATTGTGAAGAAAAAAAGCAATACCACCTTTAAAACAGATATTTAATGACCAAACATAAAAAGAGTGGTATATGTGAGAGTTTGTGTGCGTACGAATTATCTGGTATGTATATGAGGTTTTCCTTTTATTAAAAAAAATATACTTCATTTTGTAGTTTTTACGAAATGATTTTACGAAAACATAAGAGTCCGTCTTGTGAGTTTAATATTTATAACAGAGTACTAGATTTACCGCTTTTGGCAGGTGATACTGCTGATTTAGTAATAAATACGCATGTTTCCTAAAGTTTTTATGTATTAATGAATTCATTTCAACCAAGAAAATGTTCATGAAAAGTTTGAATAAATTCTGTGCACCGGTAAAAAAGAAATCCTGGACCGTCGGGCGTTGGGACGACTAGATTTACCGCTTGCCGTTAGTATGTAGAGTTGTCGATCGTATCTTTTTCAGTGTATGACGCCACACAAAAAAAAATGAGTTCCATTACAAAAACTTTTGAGGTTCTTTATAATTTAGTTTTACTTTGAACGAAATCTTATATTCAAAATAAGATTACTTTATCATTATTACATTAACTTACATTTCAAATTATGAAAATGAGATCAATTCATGAAAAAATGACATGAACTATTTGTGGCGGATTTTTATGCATGTTTTCTGTTGAATATCATCGGAGTAAATCAGCCGACACAGTAGCCTCGCTTTCGGCTCTATATAATCAACACAAATTACTGCGCATGTTAAATACGTGATGACCATGGGAGATTGAACATAGTTCAACTCCCCAAAAATTGTCATTTGCATTGAATTGTAACGTGTCGGACCTGAGCGGTCAGTAGGTCCGTGCTCGGATTACCGAGTTTTACTGGGGGTATGATTAATGCAATATATACAGATAATATGACACTTGCCTAGTATCTTTAAATCAAGTGACCTAACTGCCTTTTTGTAATATATATATATATATATATATATATATATATATATATATATATATATATATATATATATATACAATGATACTGGCACCTGCCTGGTGCCTTGTGACAATTGCCAAAATGATCAACTAATCATACAGGTCAACAGACACCTTCCTGGCGTCTTCTGCTAACCAGTAGCTAACTACTCTAGACAGCCAAGTGGCTCCAATATATAAAAACAATACAACTTTGCTATTCCTGCCACAGGGTACACTTTTCTTCTACCCTCTAACACTTTGAAATAACCCTAGTCAGCGACTAATACCATTCGCCCACACCAAATGGCAAGTAACCCAAGACAAGTAACACACGGCAAATAGCTCCTTCCAAGTTGTATATACCAAGTTGCAGACGCCAAGTGGTAATATACCAGAATGCAGACACAGGCCAGTTGGTCGCACTACATTTTGTACTCCAACTTAATCAATGTTAATAAGTTTTCAGATACTGTATTAACAAAATACAACAAACTCTTTTGGCATCATAACTACTATTTTCTAAGACAACATCATTTATCAATATTTCTTGTAATTTCCTTGTGTCAATTGACCAATTAATTACAATATTTACATTAATTATCTACTATTATACAAACAACTAACGGGAGGTAACTCCTCCAACCGTTTCAGAATCATTATAAAATAAAAGTGTAAAAGTGTAATGCAATATGATTCTATATGAAGGGAGACATGCACCAGAGAAGGTATAAAGATACCAATATAAACAAATTAAGGATCGCCCACGTGACGCAGTATAGAGCGTCTGCCCTAGAGTTGATCCGAACATCGCGGGATCGAATCCCATTGTGGTGCGTTGAGACCGTATAAACCGAGGTCCCGTGTCGCAGTAGGTGCTAACACGAAAAAGATCACTCACAGCTAAATGGCCCTGAATGCCGAGTAGAGGACACAAAGTTTACCTCTCCACAGGCAATCGGTGGCGTCTTAGTATAAGTGAAAGTTTCTCTAGAGAGACGTTAAATAAAATGCAATCAAACAATCATAAATTGTTAAACTGAACCTGTCTCTCTGTTTTGTAGGGGGAACTCTTTTAAAAAATGGCAATGTTGCACTTGCAAGTTATGATAATGGAGAGGTTTCAATTTTTCGACTTACGGGTCAGAAAATAGTGGATTTTAAAATTCAAAATCCGTGGGATGTTGCAGCAAGATTGGATTGTATAGCTGGAGAAGTACTGTTCGTTTCTGTACTGAAATCAGGTATTAGGATTCTCTGAACTCTTCAATATTTTATGCCTACAATTTTGCTAAAGAGCAAGTTGAATAATTTTTTTTCCAAAACTCTAGATGAAAAACTAGAATAGAGACTATACAGGATAATGTCATATTTAATGATATACTTGAATTTTTTATCTTGTATAGAAAAAATGTCAGCAAGAATAGAAAAAATTAATCTAAGCGGATGGAACCAAATAACAACATTTACAAAGAACGTTGTTTCTCCATATGGGATCGCTTTCACAATTAATAATGAACTATGCGTCTGTGAAAAGAAAAGAAGCACGCTGATTATTTTTGGTGAAGATGGTGGAATTATTCGAGAAATAACTAACGTAAATTTCATCTGTCCCTGGTACGTAGCAGTGAAATCACATGACGAATTACTTCTCTCCGACTTCATCGCTTGTTGCGTCTGGCATTTAAATTCATCTGGGGAGATAATTGAAAAGTTTGATAAATCGTCAGAATCAGATCCAACTCAGTTTCATCCTGCTAAATGCGTTTACAGCGATGGAAAGATTTTCATCAGCGACCAAGATGGAGGAAAGATTCGTGTTCTGTCTCAGACAGGACAAGTTCGCACAGTAATTGCAAGATTAAATTCCGATGAGGATTCTTTCTGTCCTGTAATTTTACTAGCAGACGACGATGGCCATCTAATTATTGTATCGAAAAATGGAGAAGTTTTTATCATGCTAGTTCCAACAGAAGACATGAAAATAAAAATATTTTGATACAAAAAAAAACCTTAACGCTGATAAAGTTTTTGATATTAATTCATTTGTACAGTTTTATATATCTGATTGGATGTTTACATTATTTACAATTTACGACTTATATTAATTTAATGAATATTAAAAAAAATATTTAAATTATTACGGGAACAAGATTTTAATATGTGTTTTCAAACATACGGATGTCCATAATTCAAAATACATGTAAGAATAAGGCAAATAAATGTCTCCTATCCATTTTACATTGTATACATTTATTGCAAAAAAAATATGTATAATCAGAAAAAAAATATATGAGTTTTCGTTCTAAAAACTGGCAACAAATTATAATATAAGAATGATATCCAAATTAATCTAAATTATTTACTACATTAATTTTTATTAATGATTAGAGTATGGAAAGACTAATACAAGTTGACAGTTGGCATGCATATGGGATCGGTGACCCCATGTCAGGAATACACATTGCATTGCCATCTAATACTGTACATGTGTGGCGGTTGAATCTGTGATGTAGTTCTTAAATACTCCATGCGATGCAATTACAAATAGAAAAGGAAAATAGAGAATATTTTATAAAATTATTAAGCATAACTTTGAACTGATTAATTCAAACTTAAGAATCCCATACCTTTTTCCCTTTTTTTTTAAAATTTTTTTTTTTAAATTAAATTATACATAAATATTTTTTTGTTTCTTTGCCTGCGATGCTGTGGTGTATTATAACGAATTTGTTATTTTGTTGTTGTTTGTTTTGGAAAGTTTAGATTTTTTTCTTTTCTTTTTCTTTCAATAAAAATTGAGCTCATCAATTCCCTTACAGTGCAATTATTTATTTTTTTTAATTTTATTGTGCGAAAAAAATCATATGATTGTAAACAAAAGTACTCTAAAATCAATGCATGTAATGTGTACATTTCTAATTGATAATATTTCCGAGCTTATACGTATGTGTGTTCAACTATTAGAAAACCTTATCAGCAGATATTATTAAAAAAGGAAGATTCTCAAGTTGTCGATTTATTTGAACATTGTCTATAGTGTGGTTAGAGCGCTTGGATCGGATTTAAAGAGTAAGATGTTAATCCCACCTCTGATGATTTTGAGGTCCCTGTTTGCTCTGCTCTTATTTTGTATTGTTTTATGAACTTGAGATTGAATACTGTTCGTTATCGCCATATTCATCCTTATATATACCTTTAGGTTTGAATCCCGTTGCGGACTCTGGAGACTGTTCCATTTGACGGGACCATTTTAATTGAGGTCCCATGTTGAAACAGGTGATTGTACGAAAAAAAAGGCGATCTTCCCAATGAGTCTGAGTGCCGAGTAAAAGTCTGAATTTGCATGCCAAACGGGTTGTTGCCTCTTAATTAATATACTTGAAAATTCACAAAATGCACGTAAAAAAAACAAAAAAAAAAATCAAATATTAGATATATCAACAATGGCTTTGGCAATAAAAGATATCTATTTATTTTTAGTGTGTAGATTCAAGTTTAATAACCAAATAAGTCTGTGCTTGTTTAAAAAAAGAGACGCTTTCCGCTTTTCTCCAATTATACACTACTTTCTCCAAAAGGAATTATACCTATTCCTCGGTTAATTTACTGCTTTTCCCAGAGTTATTTTGCAGTTTAAACGAAAATGATACGGAGGATAATTCTTGTAAACCACATGAAAAAAAAAGATTAAAATTCATTAACCCTGGATTAACAAGCACTTGTAAACAAATACGCATAACTTTCTGATACCTTTGCGGCCTCCTCATGATTTTTTTTTTTTTTGCATAAAAGATAATCATAACATTTAAAACCTAATATATGCCATGGTGTTTAATTTTGAAAAGAATGTCGGTTCTTTTTACTCATTATAAGATCTAATACTCAATCGATCAGGTATCTACGTATCTGTACAGTTCTCTCAATAAAAAACAAAACAAGGATAAATGAGTGTGCACTCATTTTGATTTTTTTGTAAGTAAAATATTTAATATCTAAAAGAAATTTCTTATTTAAAATCAAAACATTAAGAGTACAGACTCACCTTTTTATTCCATATCTTTGATTTCATCTGATCGGATCCACGCTCTGTGGAGGACGTATATGGAGAAACATTTATTTTAAATGTGCGGGAGATGTAGAAGAACGCAATATTTTATGAAAAAAAGGTAAGTGCATTTATATTAAAGGGAAAAAGGGGTGATTATGCCCGAAGGTTTTGAATCTGGCCAAGAAATATTAAATTGTTTTATTCTGGTTGCATTTTTAACATGGATAAACGCCATGACAGAAGGAAGCAAATGATCACATTGTTTGTACTTTTCTTTTGCTGTAGTCCAGCTTGGTGTGCTTTGTTGAAACTTTCAAATATTCTTAAATTCTATTTTAATTCTTAAAGATTAATCTTTGTTTCTCTTGTTTGTGTCATGTTCAAACAAGTATTTGTATGAAGCTATGAAGGTCCTTTCCCTCTTCCCTAAATACTATTGTACTTTTTAAATTATGATTAAATTAAATATTTTAAAGGCGACTTTTATTTATGTAACCATACAAAAAGTACTAGTATTTTTAACTATAGTAAATAAAAGTTAGTATCACGTATTTTAACTATAAATGTCAAAAATACCTACAAATAATTTCATATTACTGCAATAGTTATTTTGACAGCCCAAATACCCATAAAATTGCTTACTTCTTTCCATAAACTTCTAACTCTAAAACAACTTACCTTTTCCCCCTCAATGAATAAAGTCTAGAAAAAAGTTTGTTGTGTGTTGTCTCTTTAGTGACTTTTAATGATTTGTATGAAATTCTTAGAATTATTTATAACAATAACATATAATTAGCAGACACAAATTACTAGTATCAAGATGGATTGATAACCAATTTTGTTTAAAGGAAGATAATCCAAATTTTCAGTAATTACAACTTAGACTTAACCAAAACATTATGAAAATGGTTCTGAAAAAGCGACAAAGTATGAAATCAAAACCAACATAAAAATGATTAGGGCGGAGGCCATTTTAATACATCGCTATACAATATTTCATATTTATGTAAATAAAACTTCCTTTGTGTATTTTAACTATGAATAACACAGGCACGTTTTTGATATTTAAGAGCAATTTCTTGTATTTTGACATTTTTTTAAACAGTTAAATCTTTTTACATTTAATGATTATAGAATTAATAAGAGTCTAAATCTTCGAAAAAAGTTCAAGAGAAAAATTTCGTAGTAAAATTGTAACATGCGCCGAATACACAAATCTATTTATAGCTCGTTGTGAAACACTTACAACAAAACACCAGTCAAAATGAATAATAACCTTAACAAATTTTAATGATAAACACAAATAATTACAAATAGTAAACAAACACAATTACAAACAAATTACAAAATGCCGACAGAATTTACTCCACTGATCATCTATAAGTCTACCAACATGATCATGAATCAGTCAGCTTTGCGGACATCGTTCGTTTCCCAAGGTGAGATAAAATATGTGCTAAATTCCTATGTGAAAGCTTGGAGTGTAAAATATTGATAATGATGTACCAAATTTACACATGTTCTTTTTTTTTCTACTCGTTGTTTTTCCCTCCTCTACTAATCACAACTCCTTAGATAAAAATCATAGTCCACCACAAATAAAAACAACTCATTAGATAAAAATCATAGTCCACCACAAATAACACAACTCCTTAGATAAAAAGCATAGTCCACCACAATTCATAAGTAACCGGTAGTTTTTTTTTTTTTTGCGTATACAATATATTAAGATAAATTGATGGGTTTTATGTGATTTATCTTTTGTGTACTTCCATTATTCCATATTTTAACTAGTTGTTACTTACAGAAGATAAAAACCTGATGAATAATGTTTATTTTTATAAACAGTCTTTGACAACTCTGAATACTGCCATGACGACAGCCTTGACGGGGAACCCGTCTTCATTAGTCCCTCTGGTTCCGGAGACACGGTGTCCCTCAAGGAAGACGCCCCCGGGGTTTTTAGTGTACACAGTGAGTGCCACGGACACGGAGTATTACGTACTTGATCCAGGTGTTTCCAAGTTTATCCTTAAACAAAATGCCTTCACACAAATAGATGCTTATCACTTGAAAGATAGGATGAAAAAGGACACTGTACGAAATTTTCGCCCTGTTTTTTCACCCTTTTCGTCCTAGCCTCATTTAGGAGAATTTGAAACGGGACAAAGTCATATAGTTCAGTATAGTACTTAGATAAAAATTTGACAGGGTGAATTTAAAACGGGACAAAATTGTCTGCAAGTGTGAACGGGCGAAAAAAAGGGCGAAAATAACTATACAGTATATCAATCCTATTTTTTCTTTAGTAATATATCCGCTGCTTGTTTTATATCTCCTTGATTAGTTTTTTCCCTCATTTTAAAAACCGATCAATTGCCAAAGGCGGCTTCAAATTTATATCTGTTCCAGGTCTTTATATGACTCTAGTCAGTAGTTTTTTTTTATGTTAGCACAGACTTCAATATTATATAGGAAAATAAGACTAGTTCTCATTAGTTGGATCGATCTTTATGTCCAAAAGGTGAATTCGAACCCGTAAATTAAGGATCTTCTTTCTTCTCGACATTACAAACTGTAACGCTTACACATGCTTTTTGACTCTTCACAAAGATAAAAGCTGTTAAGAGAATACAGGTGTTTGGTACAGATCTGCAACGATTTGAAGACTTTGGTAAGATGAAAAGCTATTTCACAAGTCTTGAAAATTGATTTACTTCAAAAATAGATGTGGAAAATCTTAACAGTACTTACACTGGATTATTTCCCTTTCAAATATAGCCGAAAAAGCATAAATAGTTCAAATTTAATAATAAGGATCGGTTTACATAGATAGTTATTATTGCATAAGTTATCATAAGGATTGATTAAAACCATGTCTAAATGAGCAATACACAATAAGGTACTATTCATTATTTTAAATAAGATCTAAAATAGTGAAATGGTTTATTTATAATAGAATCAACAACTCATTGTAAAAGAATACCAAAACAGGAAAGATCAATGTTTATTTTAGTGAGTTTTAAGAGGTTTTTAACAGATGCATAGATATGGGTTCTATTCACAGATTTAAGTATAGCTAAAAACTAAAAAGAGCCAGATTAACGGACCAGTTTGCAAAGTGTGGTAAATGTTACTCATCATACACATAGAGAGGCATGTTGATAAAAATTGCTTCCAAAATAAGAAGTGTTTTTGTATCTTCTTATCAAATAAGCAAAATACCTGTTATGTTTTTTTAAACAAATTATTCTTTTTTGTCAAATTAATATAATAACCTGTAAAATGAAATATGAACATGTGTGTAATTTCTTTTACCAGATTTTTTTGTAAAAGTCATTTTATGAAGGCATTATGTCGAACACAGCCTTACCATTCAAATGGAATCTTTTGACTAAGAAACAACAGTGGAGTACAATAACACTTCTCTGCAGTTAATGTCGTCTACAATGCTTCAATCTCTTCGGAATATTTGGAACGAAACTCAGAACTTTTCTGCTGAATATAAAAACGATGGATTTTATGACCAGAGTGCCACAGTATCATTTAAATTCTTTCTGTTTGATTCTAGGAGGAATGATTTGACTTCGGAAGGATTCCAAACATTTGTCGTAGTACTGACAATTATGCTGGGACTACTGGGTTTTATAGGAAATGTTGTCACCATCAGCAAAGTCTTGTGCGATAAAAAGTTTCACACTCCTACCTTTGTTGCCATTGGATGCCTTGCGTTTCCAGATACTCTCAACATTGTTATTCTATTTCTAACTAAATTTTCTAACCTGATCTTATATGTTCAACAAAGATATGTCTTTTTCGCAAGTATTTTCGAGTTAATAACCGTTTATTTCTTAGGTGAAACGATTGCCTATGGTTCTAGTGCACACACTGTATTTTTATTTATTTTACGATATTTATTGACTGTCCATCCTTTACGAAGCAAAGTACGACTAACTATGTCAATTGTTATCTGTTGTTCTCTTAGGGTTTGGATTTTATGCTTACTTTTTTCAGTGTTTATTCTTTCAATGATATTATGGACTAGAAAAGCTTCAAGTGATGAATTTAAATCACTTTTAATCATGATTGTAATAATGCGAATTACTTTATGTGGGTTAATTCCGATATGTGTAATTCTTGCATTACATTTACTAAAGAGGAAAGCTCTAAGAAAATCTTCTGCCACTAACAACATCAGTAGAAGAATGGAGGTTATTGTTTCCATAATATTATCAGTTTTATCTGCTTTAAAATCTCACAATTATTATACTACGTGGTTGTATTATCCTTCCTTTTCTCAGATGAAAACAGCCCGTTTACCTATACCCATGATGCATTTACATTTGACATTGCTATAATCTTTGGTTTTCTGAATTTTTCTTGTAATCCTTATATACTTTTTTTTTCTTCCATGATCCTTACACACAAAAAAGGTAGTCTAACAAAAAACCCGTAGGTTTTACATAAATTACAGTCCGACTTCGATAACTCACATTTTATTTGACGCAGAAAAATATTCGAGATATCCTAAAAATCAATATATGTAAGGTAAAACACTTAAAGAAAAAAAGAATTGGAGACTTTAAAGTTACCTCGATATATCCATGATATTCGACTGACTAGTATTCCGTGAGATATAGGCGTTTAACTGGATTGTTAAACGTTGCATTGTATAACTATACATAAATTTGTTTCATCATTTAGCAAAACCTTGAAAAATATGCCATCTGTAGTAAGATTTTTTTTTAATTTGTGATTTATATTGCTTCTGCCAAATAAACAGCGCTTTTTGTATTGAACGTTCCCTTTTACAACACGAATTTTTTTGTCAATAAATTTGATTTCTTACAGATGTCAATTTGTTTTTTTTTTCTCTGACATTAGGATAAAATACGATTTCAGAACGTAGTGATGATAGGTTTTTTTCACAATAGACAACTTCAAAAAGATTTTATACTGGTATTTTATACGAACCCTCGTATAATGTGATACAATTATGGAAAGGAAAATAAAGAATATTTTGCAAAATAATTTTAAGCTTAAATATGGTCTTCTTCATTAAAATTTAAGAATCCAAATTGATATGTGTCTGTTTCGTAAAGTTGTGTATTATAATTTACATTTTTTTTTGCTTGCCGTAGTGAAATCATAGTGAATTTGTTTTTCTTTTTTGTTGATTATGTTTTTTGTAGGAAATTAAGGATTCAAGACATCATTTTTTTCAGTAAAAATTGAACTCATCAATTTGCTTATTTTGCCACTAGTAATTTGTGTAATTATATTTTGTGAAAAAAATCATACTGATTGTAAACAAAAGTACTCCAAAATCAATAATGAGTGCATTACTGATTGACTCGACACGTATGAGCTTATACGTATATGTGCCCAATTATTAGAAGACCCTTTTTTTACTCATGTAAAGCAGAAATTATTTAAAAAGGAGAAGTCTCTGGCTGTTGATTTATTTTAACATTGTCGATTGCAAGGCGCAGCACTTGATCCCGCATGATACCTGATGCCACCTCTGATGTTTCGGAGGTCCTTTTTTGCTCTGCTTCTATTTTGTATTGCCGCCAAAATATGCCTAAAAGATTGCCGACTTGGCGTTAAACAATTTTCAATCATTCATTCAATCTATTTTATATTGTTTTATGGACTTTGATATTAAATACTGTTCGTTGCCTCCATACCATTCCAAGATCGCTTGCACGGCATTTACAGAGTAGGAAGTTAGTCCTTTCATATCCGTATATACATGAACCTTTGAGTTTGAATCCAGTTGCGGAAGGTGGCGACTGTTCCATTTGACAGGACCATATTAATTGAGGTCCCATATGGAAACAGGTGACTGCACAAAAAGATGTCGATCTGTCCAATGAGCCTTGATGCCGAGTAAAGGTCTAAAATTGCACCCCAATCGGTTGTTGCCTCTTAATATACGTGAAAATTATCGAAAGACATATAACACAACAGATATTCAAATATTAAGACGTTGCGCATGGTGTTGGTGTCAGTTTCGGTAACGTAAAAATGACACGAAGTTCTAGAAAATTTTTTGAAGTTGCTTTTTTCCCTATTTTTTTTTTACGGAAAAAAAAATAGAAACCCAGTTATACTGCCAAATTACATGTATGTAGTGCAATTCATTGAAAACACATGTAATGAAACTCTCATGAGAATTCAATGTAGATATACAATATACAGCAAATAAATCATTCTGTTATGTTATTCTTTCAATATTCGTTGGATGGGTCTCAAGCAAAGGTAAAATTGTTTTCATGATTTTATAAACTTGGCTTTATTTAATATTTATGAGTTTGTAACGTGCAACGCGGCTGAGCTTGGTGTTTGGTGATATGGCTTGTATCACCGAGGCGTTACACTTGGGTTCGTTAACCTGTTAACTCAGATTTTTGTTGACCAATACCATTATAATTAAATACGTACAAATACAATGGGTTTCTTCATGATTGGACAACCACTAACTGTGGTCAACGGGTGTCTCCCGCAATGAATTTCTCTGGTCCTGCCACTCTAAACGTACTGCTGCATCTTGGCACTTCCCCCACTTCTGTGGTATGCCACCTCTCTCTCCATCAGCCCACTGCCTTATACAGGTCTTACGTATTAGCTAATATTGGTGACCCCTCACTGCCTATTCCCCAAAACTGCGTGCCTTATTCAGGTCTTATCACAAGCTCAAGAGAATAGACAGTCAAGCCTCAACAAGCTTGTCACCGGAGAGGTATCCTGAGATTCTGTAACACGCATCTGCTACCTCAGTGCAGTCAGTCCCAGTACATAGGCAGCTACAAACTACTTAAATGATTGTAAGATTAATATTTTTTTAGTGTTTAAGAAATTAAACGAAAACTTAGGTCTAACGTTTTATACGAATCTAAGTCATAAAACCAATTTCCGTTTCAAGTTAATCTTAATTGATCCCGGGATTAAATGAAATTCTCTTCTGGTCGGGTTATATCATGGACTGTCTTGCAGAGTATCAACTGTATTTTACTAATGTTTCTCCTCATATAGTCTATATAAAAATGATTAACATGTGTCTCTTTCAATCTGCGAGAAAAGGTCTCTTAGTTTCTGAAAAATCCAAAAGGGAAATATACGTGACAGTACTTGATGCACATATTTCAGGTCTAAACTTTCTCTGTCCTTTTGCATGAATGTTGCAGGTGGAAAATATATCATTTAAAAGACACAGATTAATGTCAGGTTATTCAAATTTGAAATTGTATCCCAACATAAATTTTGGTTTGTGTGATTTTTTTTCTCGTGTCTTTTGAATGGTACAAGGATATATACTTATACAGTGTACTACAGTATACACTACGCATGTTTTACTGTTATATATATAAATACAACTTTCTAAACCTAAAGTTATTCTTAAAATTCATCATTATTGGTACATTTTTCTTGTATTCATATCAGGCTCATCGGCAATAAGAGTTATAGTTGGCGTTCAATATTTTTTGTCCCTTATGGTTTTCAATATAAATTAGATCAGTCGATTCAGTATCTGGACATCCATGAATGAACTTACGAGGGCTGTTCGGAAATTATTGAGACAATTACATTTACTTTACAAAGGCTGGATATAATTTCACAAAAATTCATCGAAAAATCTTATAAAGAACGACTGAAATAATTATGCAAAATTTCAAATTCCTATGATAATTAGATAAGTTTCGGTGAAGTAATAAATATGCATATGTCTATCGACCCGGAGCATTATCGCTACGTCAATTAACGTAACGTTAGCCGTAGATTTTTTCGCTTGTGAAACGATCGGGAAGCGTTTAGTACTCTTCCTTCTTTGTTATTACATATAACATTACAAAAATCAAACAGTCTCTTTTCTTAAACTATTCTTTAAAAATGTTTGCTGTTGCTACCCCATACCCCAGTGAAAAATGCTCATTTGTGGGAAAGGATGACTTAGAATCGTGCAGTGCCGATTTATGCAACGCGGGTTTAATACCATAACGGTATCAATACTGTACGTAATAACTCATGGTCGTCCATAATTGTAAAAAAAAAATGCATACCAATAAAAAAAAAACCAGACACATTCTTTCTCGTTTTTATTGTTTTAGCAGTTTGCTCAGTATTGAAAAGAGTTTATAAAGCGCTACACAAAATTTTAGGTATGCTGGCTGCTCCGCCCTTGACGTCAAAATCTATTTTGTCGTCGTTAGCAGATTTCTCGACCGCACTTAATTTTTTATGATCTCCGTATTTCTGATCAAAATTCCATCCAAGTTGCACAACATGAATTTTCAACAAAGCTGAAAAATTGTACACTTAAACTGAATTATTTTCGCTGTCATTAGGGATCCACGAAGAGTTAGAATTTTGGTGTTACATATTTTCAATATCTGATTCCACGACTGCTCCGGGTACCCCTAATCTAGACACATTTATATACCATTGTATAGAAAATATTTAATATTTGTAAAATATTTCTTGCTCATATTAATTTTTGATGTATGTCAAACGTATATGCAAATTTTCATTGAAAGGCGTTCATTAGAAAACAAAATATACACAATGTCTCAATTATTTCCGAACAGCCCTCGTATCTTTTTTTGACATTGTGTCAAAATTTGGAACAAATCCGTGCACTCTGAAACACACACTTACGTTTTCAACTGACCTACCCGAATACACTGGACATCAATTATGGGTAAAACACGAAGTCTGGAGTCACTTGAAATACGAAGGTATATTCTTGCTGGTTGTGTCATTGGTAAAGAACGAAATGAAATATATGAAGAAATTGTTCGAATATATGGTGGGTCTGTTCTTTCAAAAATGACAGTTTACAGATTGGTAAGCAAGTTTAAGAGTGGTAGAACACATGTCCACGACGACAAGCATTCAGGAAGACCACCAAGAGCAGTCACCAAAAGTAATGTTTCCAAAATCCGCGACATTCTGAAGACAGATGCACGACTTACCGTCAAAGAAATAACAAAACGTGTAAGAATTTTTTTAAGTGTTTTTACTATTTTAAAAACTAAATTAAAGTACCGTAAAATTTGTGCAAGGTGGATTCCACATATTCTTACCAAAGCTTAGAAGAGGGACCGTTTACAAAAATGCCAAAATCTTTTGAAAATGTTTAAGAATATAGACACTAGGAAGCTAAGTCAGATTGTCACAGGTGATGAAACATGGGTTTTTTCCAGCCAGAAAGAAAGGTGAAAAAATCAGGTTTGGATGGGAAAGAATATGAAGAGGCTAACAATTGCAAAAAGAACTCAAACTTCTAAGAAAGCTCTATATTTTTCAACTCAAATGGCTTGGTAGTCCAATATGTAGTCCCACAGGGCAGAAGTGTCACTGAAAATATGTATTCTTCAAGTATACTTCCGAGACTTTATAATTTTTACAAAAAAGACGACTTAATACCGGTTCGAGAGGACTTAAACTTTTGCATGACAATGCTCCTGCCCATAAAGCAAAAGTTACTCGAGACTATTTACAGCGGCACAAAGTTGTCGAACTTCCGCATCCTGCATATTCACCGGATCTTTCTCCTTGTGACTTTTTCTTGTTTCCAAAACTAAAAGAAGCTCTCTCTGGAAGGCGTTTTCTATCGTGGTCAGCGCCTGGGATCAGCTATTTTTCAGTATTTAAGGGGCATTACCCCCCCCCCCCCCCAAAAAAAAAAACTTACAAAAAAGTTTTTTTTTGACTGGATTAAAAGACTTCATCTGTGTATTAAATACAAGAGAGTTTACTTTGAGGGAATGCAATAAATGATTTAAATTTCTATTTCGTTTTTGTTGCTGTAATATGGGTTGGACAAATAATACTGAACGCCCCTCGTTTTTGGGAAATATTTTGACACTTTAGATTACGTTTTATGAATTGAACGTAATAATGTCAAAACGCCAAATTTTTACGTGTGTGACAATAATGTTGACATTTATATTTTTATGATTTTGTCACCATTCCATTAAAATTATTTTAGAATATACTAATAACTTTTTGAAAAGATGCACATTTCATAAATATCTTTTAATTTTAATATGTATATTTTTAATGACTATTCGAGGGTTGTCCCGTAAAATCATGGACAAAGCGTTTTTCTCGAAAAATAATGGGCGCACTAAGCTGAAATTTTCAGTACAGTGTAAATGTTTATTCATCATATTTAAATTCATCATTTTGTTTTTGATAATATATAGACAAAAATAAAGATTTTATTATGCTTGAATGTGCACAGGGTACGGCGCACGGTAAAAATAACAAGGTTATATAAGAGAATACACAAGAATTAATTCGTTATAAAAGTTTTCAATACATAAAATTGGGATGAAAAGTATCATATTTTGATTCCTTAATCAATTTTGTCGTCATTGTAAAAATTTCAAGGCATTTGGTGAATTTTTGGCAGTTTCCTGTGCATTCGAAATTAGAAAGTTGTAAACACTATACACAAAAAATCGTGATTTTTGTTGACGTTACGGCGCTCCAGAGAGCAGTTCAGTTAGATCTGAATGTTGTTATGACACCTTAAGGGTCTTTAAATGAATACAAAAGAAAGAAAACATGACAAAAACTCACCAGATCTTAGTATATAAATGAAAAAAAGGTTTTCTTAGCGAATTCTTTTTGATTGAGTCCTCAGGTAGTACAAAATATACGGACAAACTGCTATTGTATTATAGCAAATAACGCTGTCATTGTTGACCGTTGATATGAGATTCTCTAGCTGTTATTTGAATGCTGGTAAGAGTACTATCCAAAACTTGCTGATGAATTTTCAAAAGATTGCATGTGTGTGCCAGATGGATTCCTTATCTGGTTATAGACACTCGTGTATGTAAATAAATGGAATTTTTTAATTTAAATAGGACTTATCCAACTATATTTTAAGCAAAAATGAAACATGAGGCTGTTTTAGACACTTTGACGTTATCATCCGTGCGCCGTAGGGCGATACAATACATTTCATAACATAAATAATAATTTGTTTATTTATGCATATATCTATTTGAAATTTGCTCTGTATATTCATAATATATGTACTAAAGAGTAGTGAAAATTTCAGAACGCAGTGATGATTATTTTTAAAACTAGACAACTTGTCCACAGGGGGACAACCCTCGTACATATGCTTTATTTTACCACATTTATACAATTATAGTTAGATTATTTCTTTTGGACTATGTATGACATTTATGTTGACATGAGCCTGTAAAACAAACACTGCTTTATAGAATCAATTCAGTTTCATATCTAAATATTTACATTTGCAAATGTTTTCCTTTATATAACACTACTGAAAGCAAGCGTTTTATAACTGTATAAATACAGTAAGGGGTCAAGAGGTCATAGATATGAGTATGGATAAACGTTCGACGTAATTTCTCAGTGACGCAATAAAGGGTCAGTGGATTACATACATGCCGTTGGGTTTGAAAATTAATGCATTTCACGCGTTAAAGTCACAATCAGGTAAATTTAAAAGTATGAATAAGTCACAAATGTAAATATAAGTAATAAGAAGTCATTTTTTTTTAGTTTTATTAGGATGTAAAACGGGTTGGCTCATGATAAAATCTTCACTAAAGCCCTTCGGGCATTATGTGATTTGATCATGTGACCAATAAAACTCAAAAATGATACATTATCTCTTAAATAAAGTTTTGATTTTGCACATTTTGTATTATATGTCGTTTGGTGCCTAATCAGAAAAATAAATTCTTAAAATGAAGGTAATTGCTGAAGTAAGCATTTAAATGTGACGTTTTTGCCGTCAAATTCAATTGTGACATATAGCTTCATGAAGTACATATATGTGAAACAGCAGTTATTTTTAAAATTTAAGAAACCGCAAGTTAAATTTCTGTCTCGAGATCTTTTCCTTGATAACATGACAGCATTTTGTAGAATTTAAAATGATTTTCAACTTTAATTTTTCATCCAGCATTAAAAATTTACCATTTTACGAATCTTAAAAGCTTTGCGACATGGAAACTCCAACTTTTGTGACACACAATCTTATTCAACATCCTCACAATAAATCGGCTTAATTTAAGAAATCCAACATACATATCAACCCAAAATAACAGTCTTTTATAAATAAATAGTTCTCAACACACAAAAACGATTATTGAGATGTAATTTCAAAATAAATTTAGCTCATGTATTTATTATTTAAAGAAACCGAAGACTTTTTATTTGTATCCCATATTTCGTCGATTAACTCTTGTCTACACATCTGTCTTGGATTTTGAGCGACGCGTTCAGAGCATACGGATTGATGACATTACAATTTTAATAATTTTCATCATCTTCATCGTAATTTGATTTTATCTGCCAAATTTTATGCTTGTATTGTTTGTTTTAAGGAAGTCATCAACATTTTGTAATTGGGTGTGCAACGCTCCTGTAACCGATCTACATGCGTTTTTCACGTAATTGACGGAATAGTCAAATCAATATCTTGATAATCTTTGACAAAGGGATTTTTTTTATCAATATTTTTGTTAAAATGTTTTAAGTATACAATAACCTACAGAATGATATATAATTTTCATACAGTGAATTGTTTTAAAATTATGAAAATAGCGCAAATGCCGCCGCCATAGTATTTTTTAACGTTTTGACACCAACAACGTTTGCAACGTCTAAATATATTGAGAATGGTTTTGGAAATAAACGTTATTTATTTTCAGTATGTAGATTCAAGATTGATAACCAAACAAGTGTTTGCTTGTTTGAAAAAATAGAGATCTTTCTATTTTTCTGCGATTAAACACTGCTTATCCAAAGAAGAGTTACACCTATTCCTCGGTTAATTTGCTGCTTTCCCCAAGTTTTTTTTTTTTTTTTGCATTTTAAACGAAAACTAGACGTACTGTGAGCAATGAGCCAACTTAATGACTAAATGATACCCCATATACTAGTAGTTTAATGGCAAAGTCCATGTTTTGCTGTGGCCGGAAGACCGAAAATATGTGTCGGATCAAAATGTAAAATAGGAGATGCACAATGGCAATATGTTAAAAAGATTCTGTGAAAGTTCATCAAATTTCATTCAGTGGTATGAGAGGAGTTGCGGATAAGAGATGGGTACCCCAAAGCGTAACAGACGGACGGACGGACGGACGGACGGCTACGTCCGTACGTACAGACGGATGGAATTAACCATTACTATATACCCTCCCGTTTTTCAAGCGGGGGGTTTAATAACAAGCAGGATAATTGTTGTAAAGCACATGATTATTTTAAAAACAGATTAAAACTGATTTATAATCATTAAAAAGGACTTGTTCCGATCTGAGTATTAAACTAGAGATACTGTGAGCAATGAGCTCACTAAATGATACCCCTGCCTCTCATATGAATATAATGGTAATGTCCATGTTTTGCTCTGGAAAATCAAAAATATATGTCAGATCAAAAAGTAAAATAGGAGGTGCACAATGGCAATATGTAATTAAGAAACTGTGAAAGTTTCAATAAATTTCTTTCAGTGGTATGAGAGGAGTTGCGGATAAGAGACGGGTACCCAAAAGCGTAACAGCTAAGCGGACGGACGGAAATACCGATTACTATATACCCTCCCACTTTTTAAGCGAGGGTTATAAAAATATCCATGGAACACATACAGGGTGTCCCAAATTATATGTTACAATTTTAAACCGTTATAAAAATTGAATGCCTCAAGTCGCATTAATGAAATTTAGCATGTACACTAAAATTATTATACACATGTAATTTTTTTGTCAAGCAAACATTTATTATAGTTTCCTTATTAATCATCAATATTATTTTTTCTAAAGAATAACATAAACAATTTTACAGCATGTTCCAAATTACGTCCCTTTGAATTAACATTGTTTGAACACAATTTCTGACGTTTTTTTTACCAAGTTTTAAATGTAACATTCTGACAGTTTAGAGGTTTTTCAACATTAAAATAGGGTTTCACCAAACACTAGGATTTAAGATTCTCTTTAACCACATTGTTTAAATGGAAGTTGGGCTTCATCGAAAATGATGCGTCTGTTAAATTTTCAGAGTCGCGTATGATTACAGTCCGATGAGCCAACCCTAAATAACTTCTAATTTTTGTATCTTTCAAATGCATTACAATTATCTTATGAGAAATCAGTTTAAAATCGATTTTGCTTATAGTATAAAGGCTAGATTTACATGAACCAAAGGTGCTATCTTGTTTTAAAATAAAGTTTCAGTAGAGTAATAACTCAATTAATGGTATTAATGTTCTATTTGATACGGGCACTCCTTGGTCTTCTAATACCAGAATTAATACCAGATCTAATACTCCATTGATCAGGTATCCTCGTATCTTAACAGTTTTCTCTATCGCAAAAACAAGGATAAATGAGTATGCAAACACTGAATATCCAAAAGAAATTTCTTATTTAAAATCAAAACATTAAAGGTACAGATTCACCTATTTATTCCGTATCTTTGATTTCATCTCGATCGGATCCACGCTCTGTGGAGGACGTACATGGAAAAACATTTATTTTAAATGTCCGGGAGATGTAGAACAACGCAATATTTTATGAAATAAGGTAAGTGTTATTTATTTTAAAGGGAAAAGGAGTGAATCCATTATTTCCGAAGGTTTAGAATCTAGCCAATAAATATAGAATGGTTATCTTCTGGTTACATTTTTGACATGGATAAGCGCCAGGACAGGAGTAAGCAAATGGTCACATTGTTTGTACTTTTCTTTTGCTGCAGTCAAGGTTGGTGTGCTTTGTTGAAACTTTTAAGTATTCTTAAATTCTATTTTGATATTTAAAGATCAATCTTTGTCTCTTTTGTTAGTGACATGTTTTAACAAGTATTTGTATAAGGTTAAGAAGATGCTTTCCTTCTTCTCTAATTTTTTGTAACATTTTTAATTATATGATTCAATTAAATATTTTAAAGCCAACTTTTATTTATGTAACCTTAACAAAAAAAGTAGCAACCTAACTAGGATAGTGAAAAGTTAGAATTACAATTTTTTAACTATGAACTTCATAAATCCACAAAGATAATTTCATATCAATGCAATAAATATTTTGACAGCCCAAATACCAGTCAAATTCTAATTATTATCCTATTATCCTCATACACTAAAACACTTCTTCTTATTCTCCCTCAATAAATAAAAAGTTTGTTAAATAGTGTCGTGTGTTGCCGCCTTTGTGATGTTAAATGATTAATTTAAAATTCTCAAAATCATAAATAACAGTGACTTGTTTCAGCAGAAACAAAATATAAAGATGAAAATTAAATAAATTTTGTGTATAGGACGATAATCCTCATTTCCAGGAATTACAACTTATACTTAACCGAAACATCATGAAAATGGTTCTGAAAACGCAAAAAAATATATTAGAAAAACTTAAAACCAAAAAAAAAAATGGTGAAGACGTGATGGAGGTAAACAAAAAAAACTTGAAAATGTCCGTCCTCTAAGGTTGTAGTTCAGAGAAGAGATAGAGTGACAAACGTTAACAATGGTGTGAATTAGAGAGCGCTGCCGAATTTGAAAGTTTATGTTTATTTCATAGGTTTTGCTTGTTTCGGTATAATAAACAATTCATTGCATGAATGTTTGGGAAACATGAAGACTTAATCAGCCAAGAAATATCATATTCCCCTCGGGCGAAGCCCTCGGGGAATATGATTATTCTTGGCTGAATAAGTCTTCATATTTCCCTCACTATCATGCAATAAATGTACATGTACATGTATAATATAAATTAGTTTAATGAACGTATTTTAATTTTAAAGAATAGAAATACCCACAACTATTTTTCTGATAAAAAGAAAAGTTTCTTGTATATTTGCATATTTTTCTTTTACAAATAATTACGTTGGGTTTTTTTACATTAAAAAATTGTAAAATTTATACGGGTCTAAATTTTCAATAAAGTTCAAGAGTAAAATTTCATCTTAAAATATAGTAGTATCTAAAGTTAACTATAGTATCTTTGTAAGGGAATTACAATTATTATAAAACCTGCATGTAAGCAATATTTAATTAAAATTTTGAAATAGTTATTTGTTATAGAGAACAATAAATATATTCACTATATATCTATCCGATGTTTACCCCTTTTTCCAGAAGATATCACCTACTGGAATTTTCGTTTAGATATCCCACAGCTGTGGCTTCATATAGGGTTTTGCATGAAAGTGAAGAATTTAAATAAAGTTATTTTCTATATGAAAGCTGTGTAGAATATTGATTATAATATATATACCAGTACAACATGGAATGAAAAGAATTTCCGTTTTTTCTTTTTTTTGGGGAGGGGGGATTCATCTTACTCGTTGAGTCTTCCCCCTCCCTTCATTCTTCACAACTCGTATGATAAAACGCATATATACATAACGAATGGTATTTAATATCAAAGTCCATAAAACAATAGAAAACAGGAGCAGAGCAAACACGAACCTAGTTAGAATAATCTAACTGTGTCTCGGTACAGGCCCTCACCACAGTTAGAATACGTCCCATATACTTGCATTGTAGCAAATCGGAGCGGATCCGCTCCGAAACGATTTTGAAGAATATAAAATGATTTGCACTGGGAATAACTACCAAAATAATCAAAACAAACCTTCTTGAGATTGCTTATGCCTTTTGTCCCAAAAAATAATACATATAAATACGAAAATCCAATTAATTTTCTCAACGTTTTTCTCTCGATTCAAATTACCGGCCATGTTTACATTCGGAACTGTCTAGATTGTTCCTATTAAATGCACTATGCGAGTTATCGCCCTTGTTTCTTTCTGCTACATTACGAATACACGGAACGAATTCTATCGTTAAACCGGGTCCGTAGGACAATATCATTTTAACGATAGAACATTTCAGAGGTGGCATGAGATATATCTTGATGTATATTTTTCTCTGGAGACACATTTCGTTTGCTCATACAATATACTAAGATATAATGTTTTTTAAATTGTGTATTTATTCTTTGCGTCCGATTTAAGACTTCAATATTTTAAACATTTGTAACTTACAAAATAAAAGTCCTTGTGAATAATGTTTATCTTTAGTTACAGTTTTAGCCGCCAATGAATATTGCCATGACGTCGGCAATGACGGGGAGCCCGTCTTCATTAGTCCCCCAGGTTCCGGAGCCACGGTGTCTGTCAGGGAAGACGCTCCCCCGGGGTTTGTGGTGTACACGGTGAACGCCACAGATACGGAGTATTACGAACTTGATACAGTCATTCCTGAGTTTGGACTCAGTGGAAACCAGATCCTAGTTACCGGAAATCTAGATTATGAAGCCACGAAAACGTACATTTTATATATTAGGTATGTATCATGAATGCGTAAAAAACTACAGCACAGATCGCATCCACAGATTAGACTGAAACGAAACAAGGGATAACTTCTCTTTAACTTATTTAATTTATAGTAACCTATAAACTATACGTTGTAAGCATGAACATCAATTTAATAATGTATTTTAAGTATTATGATATATACAGAGAAAACGAACAGTTTTCAAGTTCAAAAGTCAAGAAAACAATTCAAAATAGAAGCAGAGTAAATAAGGACCCCCAAAACATCAGAGGTGGGATCAGGTGCCATAGAGGAGTGAGCAATGTCTGCCAACCGGCACTCCCGCTGTGTTGTCCATGTCATGATCGGGAAATGACGGGCAATCAGTCGTCAATTCTGTGTGTGAATAATAGAGCTACAATAAGTATAAAAATAACAGTCAGCATTTTATTCAAAGATAAATTGTATTTACTGACAAGGTAATTGTATCGACCATAGAACTTACTGCTAATATTTTTGTTTCATAAACTTCTTTTTCAATAATTTACCACGTTTAATAAATTGCACATACGTAGAGCATACTATTGCGTTTTGAATCAACTAAGAGATATGAATTTCGTATACAGGTGATGAAGATATATTGCTTCATAAGTAGTTGACGATTCAAAGTCATCAAGTTTAAGATAGAGCTTGGTTGTTGGATTACTATTAAATCTTTTTCAAGTGAAGTACCCAAATATAAAGCAGATGTGTCAGACTCTGTTGTATCTTTTCTTTCAAGTACACCGGAATATCCGGTTTAGTCGTATCATTGTAAACCATATTTTTAAGGCCAAAAACAAAAATACAACCCACGTAATTATAAAATCTGATAAAATTAATTTCACAAAGCATTTAAATCTAAAGAATATAAACATCTTATTTTTCATCTTCATTTTAGTGCATACGAATGTGTGTATGCTCGTCCAGTGAAGAATAATATCACGATCAACATTGAGCCTGTTAATGAATTCTTCCCAAGATTCACCAGGGAGGTTCTATATAAGGATATCAACGAAAACGAGGTGCAAGGTATGTATAAGATGATATGGATTGACAATGTACAATAACTGTCCATTGAATTCATAGACGGGTGCTGTAATATCTATCATAATGACCACAATAGCACAAAGACATTGGTATACAGACTATGATTTGATTTTGACAATATTTTTATATGTAATAACACATAAATAAATTTTGGCGGCGACTGCCAACATATATTTAAGCATTGAATTCATATTTTGGGATGTCTTTGGTCCTATGACACACCTGGCCGTGCCGACAAATTGAATACCGCGCGTTAGGTGTGTTATACGACCGAAGACATCCCAAAATATGAATTCAATGCTTATATTTACATTCTTTAATTTTTCCTCTTCATAATTGTTTATTTCGGTAATCTTTGATGTGAATTTAGCGCCCTTCAAAACCGGTGTGCTTTATAGACGTAAGAGCCGTTTGTGACGTCGTGAAGTTAAATAACACAAACGAACATTGCGAGGAAAAAAAGTAACTAGTTAATTTTAAATGCATATTTGTTGTATTTTTACATTAATTCAACAGAGTTAATTTTTTAAAATTAAATTGTGTCAAACAATTAAATTTTGGTGTGCATTAAGTATTGAAAATGCATATAGTTCCTACTGTGTATTCTTACGTGCGTTGACAAGGTTTCGCGTGTGTTATAGAGATTTGAACGTCATGGATTTCTAATGGATCTCATAAAGAAAATTACACTGAATGTAAATGTAACGCTGGTATACAGACCATGATTTAGTTGAGATACCACAGTTTAAAACATTTCATACTTTTAACTAACGTTGCATATGTAAAAACAAAATGAATATGCAAAACCACAAGGCGTAGTCTAATGTAAGAAAAAACTTCATAAAATCATCAAAAAATAAAAATATTGAAAATATATTAATTTTACGTGACATACGTTATATTTTCTTTATTTAACACACATACGTACATTAATATTTATACGTACACTTGTATTTAAGACCAAAAATATCTTATATTTACAAAATTCAAATTGATAAATAAATTTATGATCAAATAAGTATAAATACCTCATTTATTCTGCGCTGTCCAGTCAGACGTTGCACTAAATATAAAGAGTGCCAAGAATAGATATATTCTATTGTCTTTTTCAGTTAATGAAGTGTTCTGATCATAAACATTTAATCTCTCTTCAAACTGATGGTTGATATTACAATGACTTGTTAAAATTTCCAAATTACTTCTTCAAGTTAAAATTCTACAGCGATAAATATACGATATTTCTTACTTAAATACAATCCACTATAAAAAAACTTTCTATACAAAATACGAAGTCTTGATTTAAATATTGTTGACAAAGACGTAAGAAATGCCAGTGAAGAACTTAATAATTTTAGAAGTGACCTTGAAGTGATAAAGTGATATATAAGGTTAATAACAGTTTGATTTTAAAAAAAGGGAGTTACACGTGTATTGTTTGTGACGTTTAAAATAAGATATTATACATTTATTTTTTGCAGATTATGACGTGACGGACCTTACTGATCTCATATGTACTGATCTGGATCAAGGTCCCAACCCGGGGTGTTCTCTAACCATTCAAGGTGGCGACGATCCCATCCAAAAGTTTAAACTTTACGGAAGCCGAATCCAGACAACGAACGCTGCAGTTGACTATGAGTTGTTATCAGGGCAGGATTTCTTATATTCACTTACTGTGATCGGTGTGGATAATCCCAAAACAGATTCCAGTAAGACTGGAACTGCTAGGGTGTTTGTAGACATCAACCCCATAAATGATAACGGTCCTACATTCCTCGCTCCAAGTTATTATGCACAGGTAAAAGGAAGATGTCTATTGTTACAGGTATTCAAAATAAAAGTGTCCATGATATTGTCACACACTAGGAGAAGTAACGATACATTTGCATGTAGGTTCAGTGTTAAAATACATGCATATTAGTTTACAGGTTGCAATTAAGAAATAAACAACAATGTTAAAAAGTTCTCTGGAAAATGAACTTTAAGTTGGTCACGTGATCAAATCCTGTGAAGGCCGAAGGGCTTCTCAGTAGATTTGAACACGTGTAAACTAAAAGTTCATTTCCCAGTGAACTTTTTAACATTGTAGTTTATTACTTTTATTTTCGTTTAAGACGAATAGATTTTAAATAAACTGCATTTATTATACGAACGGGCCGCCGTACTGCTATGATGTAACGCGCAATGACATAGAAGTTGTTTGGTCTTGAAATTCACCTCGCTCCAACATTTGAATTTTAACATTCATGTTTATCAGTCCTGTTCAGGAAATATGTATCTGTATATAGTGAAAGAACAATGGTCGCTGCTGAGAATAATCTACTCCATATGTTCTTAAAATATTTAAAGTCAAAAGCAGTGGTACCGCCTGTTTTAGTTTAAATGACTCCAAAAGAACTTTGGATTAAAAAGATAAGTGCGGTTTTAGGCTAATTATAGTTTTCAAAACATTATTCACATGGAAAGAAGATTTATTGTACATCTCGTGATTGAAAAATATCCATATCGTTTAACATTTTATCTTATCATCGTTTTTAACTTAGAAATTTTCCAAAACAAGAAATACAAAGACAAAATATAACCTCTGACCCAAAAATAAGATACACATATGACACAGAACTGAACATATTTCTCTTCAATAGGTTAATCTTAGAAAGAAATTTGCAAATGTAAATATATTTTATCTGAGTACATTTGATCTGAAGGTACATGTACATTTTGAATGTTCTGATTAAAGAGTTAGGGACGTCTTTGCGCTTCTTTAAACATTTCAAATTTTTCTTGAATCACTAAGCTAATATAAATGAAACCTGTTCCAAAGTGCAATTTAGGCAAATGGTATTCAAGTTTGTTAATATTGTTAACATGAGAATTTATCCCTATTTCAAGAGAAGATAAGAATTGCATATTAAGAAATGAAATCATCTCTTAAACGACATGTAAGGTATCAAAACAACCAAGGAAACAACAAGAAAAATCTTTTTTTTCTGATCGGGATCGCAATCAGAGGCAATCTCGGGAAATACATAGATCTTCAAATCATGACATAGAAAAAATCCTTCAAACTCTTCCTTTGGAGAACAAATAGTATTGTTAATATGGAAGCATCCTGGGAAAGTTAAGAATCCGATTCGTTCAAATCATCATTTCATCAACTGTTTAATATCAAACTGATTTTCCTTTTCCTTTAATTGCAAAATTACCCAGGGGAGCATTTTAGGTTAAGGACCTCTTTGTATGCAAATGTTACTTATTTTATATCGTAAGGAGATACCATATAGTCTGTCACATCTTTGTGTCAGATTCTCTTCTTCCAGTCAGTTTAAAATTGGCACGTTTCCTTTCTCTTGAAAATGGGTAGAGTATAAGAATAAATTAAGGAAATGCAAACAACACATTGCAAGAAATGTTTTGGTTTTAGAAAATTAAAACCGCAAATTAATCAAAATCAATCATAGAAAACGTATCACCTTTCAAAATTTTGCAACCATTTCAGAGATGAAATCGTAATTGTTGAAATCATAGACATTTGTTTCATTCATAAAAGTAATGAATTATTATATGCATTGGTCATCTGAAAACTTTGTTTGTGGAAAGAAAAGTCTGAGTTACAAACAATGCGTCTTACCTGTTACTGAAAATATTTTTGAGTTTCTCATTAACAATATTTGTGGTAAAATTAGAAACCCAGTCCTCCAACAATCATTCAATATCATACTTTTGCTCTGAATCTGTATTTTAAAGGAGCCAAATTTATTTTAAAACTTCGGATATCTTACTAGGAAAGCAAAATAATTTGATGACAAATTTAAAGCAAGACAAAATGACAAACGTATTAACAAAACTTTTTCTTTGTCAACTTTCCATACTTAACTGACAGTAGAACAGCACGACTTGTAGTCGTGTATACAAGTCGTAATTTTCATGTGATATTTTTATACAATTTTCTATTCTTCTCTGAAGATCCAAACTGCTTTCTAGATATTTTACTGAAATAAAAATTCATTCTTTAAAGACGTTTTTATTTAAAAACAATTGTAATTAAAGGTAAAGGAATTTTTTTCACTTTTCAAAAGTTCCCTAATGTTCAGATTTTAAAATTTGCAATAAAAATTTTTTGGCTACATTAACTTGTTATTGTAAATGTTTGTAATTTCCTTTCAACCGGCAAAGAATTTAAATTTTCAATGCATTGAGGCATACACAAATTCAAATATCTTCAAGTGATTTCAAATATAAATCTTGATAAGTGCGTGCATATGCGTGTAATATTCGAGAAATGTAAAAGGTTCTATCTATTCAACAGATACCGGAGAATGCCGTAGCGGGTACGTGGGTTTTAAACTCATCTGCTGACGACAATGATCTCGGCCTCCACGGGACCCTGACATTCACCATTACAGGTATCGTAAGATTTGACAAATTTTATTCACAAATGATAAACCGATATTTCATTTTTTTCTGATGAATATGAAATGAACAGTGAAGATCAAAAGTACATTAACTATACAAAATAGAAGCAGAGCTACAGTGTAACACGGAATTCCATCAGGTGCCATGGAGGAGAGAGCATCCATTGCCGACTTGTCATACCTGCCGTGTACAAGCGTTCCTTGTCATGATCGGGAAATAATGAAAGAAATCTGTCGTTTATTCAATGTATAAATAATGGACTAACAATTAGTATGAGAAACGTCAGTCAGCATCTGACTCAATGATAAATTGTATTTGCTGACAAGGTCATTGTATCGACCATAGATCTTACGAAATGATGACTTTAATCGTAACTATTGTTATTTTAGTTTCGTCAACTTGTTTTTCAATAGTTGACCTTGTTTTAGACATTGTTCATACATAGAACAAGCTCTTGCGTATCGAGTCAATTGAGATATATAAACTCCGAATGCATTTGATGAAGAAACATTGCTGCACAAGAGAGGCAAGTTGACGATTGAAAATTTAAATCATCAGGTGTATCAAATATGGAGCTTGGTTGTAACCATTTGCGTCTTTTTCATGTTAAATATCCAAGCATTAAACAGATGTGTGAGACTCTGTGGTATCTTTTATCTCAAGCTCTCCGGGATATATCGAATTAACATAGGAATTCAAATACAGTATTCATTATAAATTGTCAATACCTAATACGATATCATTGTTTTCATATGCTATCTTTAGTGTTTGCCTTGAAAATTCTTAGATATTTTATGAGATTAGATCATTTATCTGTAGCTGGAAATGAGGACAACAAATTTTACATAAACCCAAAATCAGGTGAAATATCCACACTAGCCCCCCTTGATTTTGAATCTAAATCAACTTACCAGCTCACGATCAGAGTCACTGATGGAGGTGGAAGATATCACCAAGTTATAGCCACTATTTACGTCATTAACGTGAATGACATCACTCCAGAGTGTTCAGCGAATCAGAACGTTGTCGAAGTAGACGAATCCACTCTCCCTGGGAAAATTGTAAGAAAAATATATATCAAAAGCACAGTGTGAATTTATGTCAGGGTGCCTAGCAATCTTTATGATAATTGAAAGACATCAAGGATGTAAGTCTACAATTACAACAAATACCCAATTAAATTAGTAAAGGAAGAAATTTGGTAAAATCGTTTTTTTTTATTATTGTTGATAACATCTCTCTGTCTCTCTCTGAAGCTACTTATCACGCTAGTACATTCAAGCAGGGATTTGTTTTTAATATTTATTCCATTAATTCAATTATTTTATTATTGATCTAGCTTATGATGTTAACCTGCACTGATTTGGACGGAGCAACCTCCTTGACATATAACCTGCAAGATGACCTAGATGGAACATTTTCTCTCAATCCATCAGGAGTAATTACCTTGGTAAAAGGTAAAGTAAAATCTTTGTTTGAGTTTCTTAGATATCAAAAATATGTATATTCAAGACAGACAGGAAGAAACCCTAATTGGTACATGTACTACTTTAAGATGTTTGTTTCAATCTTGACGTTATTCAACGCTTATTGTAATTTTTGTTGGGATTTAACTTTTGTGGTTTTCGAGCTTTCATGAGACACAGGAATTCATTTCCACAAAAACTTATTATTCCTTCTTATTTCTACACCTACACAGATAAAGATCCATACTGACGCCATCGTATTAAATCAAGATTGGAATAGCCATACGAATTCTTTATTAAACAATAACCTTTTCAACGAAAGAAAATTTAAATTTCAGTACCTAGACCGTTATTTGTAAAATGATAAAAAAATAGTGATTATTTTATGAATAGCGACAAATTGTTTATAATTTCAATATTGCAGGACTGGACTACGACCTTGGTATAAGATCATATCGTCTGACAGTTATTGTGTCTGATGGTCTTAACAATCTACCAGTTCAGAGACATGTCATTGTAAAACCTAATAATGAATTCGCACCGGAAGTTCCACCTGCCACCACGATCCAAGTCGCTGAAAACGAGGTCATCGGAAGTGTGTTGTATACTGTCACAGCAACAGACGCAGACGTCTCTCGAAATAATCTGAACCCTTTCTCATTCTTTATCACAGGTGGTAAGAACATTTTCCATTTAAAGAAAGAAATAACTTATATGGATTTTTAAAAGCATATTTTTTTGTTTATAGAGGTTGCCCCTTTGTAATTGTATTATCTCATTATTTGTTATCCAGTCAACAATAACGGCGGGGACCTATTTTGGATTGACTCAAATAATGGTAATATTGTGTTAGTGAGGAATCTAGACTTTGAAAATGAACAGAGATACATCATAAATTATGTTGTTGAAGACGATGGAAATCGAAGAGTAAGAAAACTCATTTTATATGTTAAAAGTAACAAATAATTTATTAGAAATATTTTCAATTCAATGTAGTGCTACCATTTAAAAACAATTTCTTATTATCTTAAAAAAAACTTCTTATCAAACCATTTTTCTTATCATATAAAATAAAATGAATAATATGAATATACACTGCATGAGACTTTAAATTATAAATGTTGTAAAAGATGATAATAAATATATTCTTTGCTCAGAGTACAAGCACATTGACAGTATCGGTGCTGAATGTTAACGACAACATACCTAAATGCACGCCTGATGCCATCAATATTAACATTCATGAAAATACAGGTTATTTCATATATTTCAACAATCTTCTTTTTGACTATTTCGTAAATGAAAGATATTTTTGAAATATCACTTAATTCAAGAAAAAATAGGATATTGAATTATTCGAAGTCTTAAAATTATTAACATATAATTATTGTATATAAATACCTTTGGATGTGCTTAGTTGCAGTAGTGCTTTAGTAACCTGGTATGTTTCATTTTATTTTGTTCTTTAGTCACATCCGTCTCTTCTCTGTACGAATTACTTTGTACTGACGACGACAGGGATTCTCTTCAATATGACGTCATTTATCGGCGACCTAATGAGGCTGTATTTGACGTCACTTCCTCGGGAAAACTTTTGCTTGACAGTGAGTCTAAAGAAAATTATAATTCAACATATTCATTACGTTTATTTCTTAAAAATTGGTTAACATGCAAGGACAGATTACCTATAAAGCTTTTCATTTTTTTCTTGACATCTATATTTGATATATTTAAAGAGTTAAACATGTTTTGTTATTTTAGATATTTTTATAATTCTGTTAGCTGTTAAATGTTAATTAAATTGATAACAATTTCTATTGAAGAAGCATTGGACTTTGAGACAAGAGACTTTTATGAGATTAAAATCGGCGTGACTGACGGTCTGTCTACCGCTACAGTCAGCATTGCAGTGAACGTCCAGGATGTCAACGAAGGTGCCCCGGAGTTCACTAGTTCAGGTTGTTGTTTCAACTGTTGTTCACAAGCTCGGATCTATTGCTTTAGAATATTTACAAGCTCCGATGTGTGATATGCATAGCAGTTCCCTATCTCAATACTCGGTGTTTGAATTCTATAGGTATATATAACGGTACTCTACCTGAGAATTCACAGAAGGGTGCATTCATCGCCCAGGTGTCGGCTACAGACGTGGACATCAGTGTTATTACCTTTACATTCAGAGACAATTATCAGAATTTTATATTGGACCCGTACAGAGGGGAGATTTTCCTGAAGGGTCTGTTAGACAGGGAGATGACTCCATTGTACACGTTATTAGTCCTGGCTTCAGATGGAACGCTTACATCCACCGCTACCGTATATGTCAACGTAGAAGACGTGAACGAACCCCCCAAATTTGTTAGAAATGCTTACAGGTAGCAATAAAGACATTTCTCAAAGCTTCCATGGAAAACTATATGATTATTTTCTTGTTCAAAGCTATGTTGTGTAGGAAAGATATATTTTTTGAAGGATTCATATGTAACTTCACAACAAATCTTTCAATCTATAGCAGGAAATAGACGTTGAGGGCATGTTAACTCTTTTATTTATATAATTTTATGCTAGCTGCTGAAACACTTTTTAAAGATTGATAAATGATCATATCTTCAACTCAATCATTAAAATTGTAGGTTTACAAACGATGAAGGTTCTCCAAAATCCACCACAGTTGGACAGGTGTCTGCAAATGACATTGATAAAGAGGGTAAATATAGCCAGATAAGATACGCCATAGAATCTGGAAACATCCATTCCCATTTCACCATTGACTCCAACGATGGAATGATATCCGTAGCAGAACCTACAGACTTTGAGGAGACTTCTGTGATTGAACTCGTTGTTTCCGTGACAGACATGGGTGATCCTCCTTTATCTGACAAGTGTACAGTAACCGTTACCATTGTGGATGTGAACGACAATCCCCCTACATTTCAGGTGTCTTCCCGGTCCATCTCTGTGTCGGAATCAGCTGCAAAAGGGACACTGTTAACACAGATATCAGCCACAGACTCAGACTCTCCACTTAACAACAATAACAGGTTCTCTTTCAGTCAATTGTCTGTCACGCCTTTTCGTGTACATTCATCTACCGGAATTGTAACTGTTGAGGGAGCCCTTGATCGTGAGACAGAAGACAGGTACATGCAAAATTCTGAAATATTGTTACTTTAAAAATGTAATAAAAACTTGTGTATGCTTTATTTCTGAAGTCTTCTGTTTTTCAAATGTAAACTTTATACAATTAGTCTGCAGCGTGCTAGGCGTTTGTTTAGTTTTACTGGTATTTGGTTTTCAAACATTTGTATGTTCTTAGATCGAACAACATTTAAGTATGTCAATCTATTGGCATAAAAATTGATGCCACAGGATTTTCAAGATTATTGTTTGCAGTTATTCGTTTTTAAAAAAATACACCAAGAACTTATTTTAGATTGACTTTTCAAAAGGGAAGACTCGCTCCTACGCTTGATCTTACCTCTAGTGTTTCTAAGAGCACACCATTTGTCCTGATCATCATTTATGTTTTGAACAGGATTGATGAGATCATTCATCCTTCGTAATATCTACCTCTAAATTACAAATGATAAAAGAAAGATTTTCAAAATTGCATGCAAAAGATTTAATTGTTGTGAGTGTTTGTGAAAGGTTCCCCATTTTAAACATATTTGATAAGATTAATAACATGTTATCTTGATTTAGTTTACCAACAGCTAAATGAATCAATTACTTGACATTATTTTCTTCAAGATGATTATATCTTTTGAGGGAAATTTTGGAAATGTCATCAACTAATACCGAAAGAATATAAGCATTCTGCAGATGTAGTAATGAATAATGGGAGGTAAGAACATTATTAAACGTTTATTTTTTCCATTTTGATTTTTAGATATAAAATGGAAATCCTTGCTACTGATGCTGGAAGTCCATCGCAAACAGCAACCTTAATTCTGAATGTACACGTTGAAGATATCAACGATAATACCCCCAGGATAGTTGGCAATTATGACACAATTGTATCAGAAGATACACCTGTACAACACGTCGTGTACAAGGTAACTGCAGAAGATGAAGACTTGGGAGAGTACAGTCGACTCCTATACTCCATTGAATCCGGAAATTATAATTCTCACTTCAAAATAGAACCATACAGCGGCTTCCTGCAGGTGGCATCAAAACTTGACCGTGAAACAAGGTCCCTCTATCATTTGGTTATACAAGTATCAGACCACGGATTGCCACCCAAATATTCCACATCAACTGCCACAATCACAATATCAGATATAAATGACAATTCACCAACTTTTACAAAGGCCTCACAAGAATACTTTGTAGATGAGAACGTTCCTTTCTATACAAGAATCGGACGATTGGAAGCCGAAGACAAGGATGAGGGAATAAATGCACAGTTGACATTCCAAATCAGCGCCTTTTTACAAGGAACATCCGGAAGTTTCCTTATCAACGAAACATCCGGAGAACTGTTTACAAACATGGCACTGGATCGTGAAGCAGAATCTTTCTACCAGCTCAAAATTTCAGTTTTAGACGGCGGAAACCCAGCTCTATCATCTGAATTTACGATTAATATATACGTTAATGATTTAAATGATAATTACCCAATTTTCCGTAATACCTTTTACTCCAAAACTATTTCCGAATCTACAGCAGTTGGAACAAAAATTGTGACGACAGCTGCAGTCGATGTTGATCTCGGTTTCTTTTCAGAACTTACGTACGAGCTAGACCTGAGTTCTCCTGAAGGTCTCGAAGCTGACTTTTACTTTCTTGTTCATCCCATATTTGGAGACGTAATTCTAAAACGCTCGCTTGACTTTGAAACCCACGATGTCTTATCAATGATAGTCGTGGCAATGGATGGAGATTCACCACCGAAAACAGCAACAGCGAATGTCACGATTTACATCACTGATGTCAATGACAATGCTCCAGAATTTTCCCCGATTTTCTACAACACAGAAGCCCCGGTTTCTGAGACCTGTGATTTTGTTCTTGCGAGATTAAGGGCTACGGATAAAGATGAAACAAACAATGCAGAACTCTTCTATGTTTTGGACCCTGCATATGAACAATCCCCATTTACTGTAAACACAGATACAGGTAACATTCTCAACTTAAGAATTTCTTTCTTACTCTTGTAAAAGATACACCCTAGGTAAATGTAAAGATGCTTTCATCTATTGAATTACAGGAGAAGTCAGGGCCAGAAACGATCTCAACAGCTCTCAGTACATCATCAGAATTAATGCCCAAGATAACGGTGATCCAAGACTGACGTCACTAGTGAGTGCTACAGTTAGGATAGACACTTTTCAACCGAAAGTTAACGTCTTTACTTTTACGTTACTTCTCAACAAAGACGAATATCTGAAACAAGAGGCTGATTTCCTGTTAGAGGTTATGCTGTCAATAAAATCTACCTACCCAACACCCTATGTAAGGCGATGGTGCCTATATGATATGAAAACGTAAGTATCATCAGTAGTTAGTTCTTCATATGTAATTGTGAACAGGAATTTCCCGATACAACAAAAGAGATTTTTAAATACACTTTTACTCTTATAAATGACATATAAAATTATATTTAGTAGTTTAAGTGAAAAAAAAATGTTTGATATTGTTCATTTTGATGAGACATTTCCTATCCAAAAGTGCCTTTCAATATATAGTTAAAGTGAAAAAAATGTTTGATATTGTTCATTTTGATGAGACATTTCCTATCCAAAAGTGCCTTTGAATGTATATACTTTTGGTCAATTCTGTGTGTTTGGTGGTCTCTTTGTTTTAAGTTTTGTTAATTTTGGTAATCATTACATGAACGCACAGAATGGATGTGCTATTAAGCTGAAGTTCAATGTTCTATTTAACATTTCATATAAAAGAAGAATTTTCTCAGTTTCATTCATAATTGATAAACTTAAATGTTTTATTTTACTATTTATAGAAATTTGCGTAAGCCTTGAAATTGAATATTTAAGGGATCACTGTCTAGTGTTCCAGGGTATCAACGATAGTGGGAAACATGGGATAACTTGTATAACGGGTGGAGCCCCTTATGCTTATATTATCCCATGCTTCCCACTGTCGTTTATGTCCCTGGAATACTAAAATAACTAGACAGTGATTCCTTATATTTACATTTCATTGTGAAATAAATTAAGATTTTGATTTAAAAATATAGACATAGATTTAAATTATATGAGAACTCCCATGCCAATTTCAATAGTCCTCGTCCACTGACGTCAAACACAAAGTACAAAACATGCATATTTGGCCTCCTTTGCGTAAGACACAGAGACAGATGCACACGAGATTTGCATGCATATTAGGCTCCCATAGCTCCTGACCTATCGATCTGCCTAATTTACATTCTGGTAGAATTATCAAGAAATCAACTCCTATAACTTTCAAACATCAGAGAAAAAATCAGAAATGGAAATATTTTGTCATAGTGTTTTTTATCTGTTAATATTTCCATTCCTAATTTTTCTCTCTATGATAACTCTTTGAAAGTTAGCGGAGTTAATTTCTTGATAATTTTACTGGAATACAATTATAAATCAGGCAGGTCAATGGGTCAGGAGCTAAGGAGGCCTAATATGCATGCAAATCTCGTGCACATCTGTCTCTAAGTCTGACGCTAAGGAGGCCAAATATGCATGAAAATATCGTGCGGCTGCCGTTGTGTTTGACGTCAGTGGACGAAGACTATTGAAATTGGGATGGGAATCCTCGTAAAATTCAAATCTATGTCTGCATTTGTAAAGTCTAAATCTACAATTTTATTTCACAATGACATGGAAATATAGTTTTGTCTAGTTGAAGGTTTAATATATTTTTTATATCTATTTAGAATTAAAATGTTACAAAATATATACATGTTGATGTCCCTGGCATATATACTAACTAGACAGTGATTCCTTAAACAAAAGGCTGTTAAACTTGATACTGGATTTATAACCTTTTTGTTCCTGCAAACTAAGGAAGTACATCTAGTGAATCCATTTTTGTACAATTTTTTCAATGTGAAAAAGTTTTCACAACAAAGATTTGTTTTCATATATAAAATGAAAATGTTACAAAATATATAGAACAATGAGAAATAAAACAAAATATTGCTTAACTTAATACTGTATTTAAAGCTTTTTGTTTAAGGTTACATTAAGATATTTTTGTACTATTTATTTCAATTAAGTTTATCACAACAAAGCGTTGTTTTCATTATATGAATTTGTGAAAATAAGAGAATAAAACTACCTAAGTATATCTATTCAGAAGCTGTATGAGTTTGCATTCAAACGTAGGTTTACTTATTTATTTCATGAACTATTACATAAACATTGTGATATTACATAAACATTGTGATTTCCATTGTACACCTGAAATAAGTGACGATTGAAACGTTTTATTTTTTAGGGATTAATAAGGACAAATGGGGTAAATTTTCTGTGAAGGCCATAGATGAGTATTTTGTACCTGACAAAATGATAGAAGACACGAAAGTGATACCTGTTACTAAATCCAAAAGTAGCAACGTCAACCCACTAGCAATTGCCTTACCCCTTCTATTTTTAGCATTAATTGCGGCGGCTGTTCTATTTTTAGTTGCATGGAAGGGTAAATGGTGTAGACAAAGGTGTGTTCTATTTTTCGTGGAAAAATAATTTCTGAAAGAAGGAAAACTTGTCCAACGAGTAAAGTTTACTAGACTATATAAATAAAAGATCTCGTAATAATTATAAGTATATTTTGCCAATTACGGGATATAATTATTTAAGTAAATGTATATATATACTTGTATGTTGAAAAGGGCTAATATTCTGTTTGCAGAGACAAAAAGAAAAAGGAAAATAAGAATTCTGAAATGACACCTTCTTCACCAAACACACCACGTATTGTTTCACCAACTGGAATCAAAATCAATCCTGAAAATGGTAAACAGGGCATTGCAAGTTTAAAAATTTCAAAAAAAGTTTAAGACGTGAATGCATGAGATCTACTGTGAAATTACTAATTTTCGTGGGGGATTAATTATCATTTGAATATATATCTCACAAAATGTAAATTTTCTAAACTACCAAAAAGTTGATCACTCAAATCCCCACGAACCAGATGAAGCATGTTGATTTTACAGTAAATTCAATTTTTTTTTTTTAATTTAAAATTTATTTTTACTGTAGTTGGTAAGAGTGATGGAAGTGGTCCGTTAATTAACCTTCCCGCAGGAGAAAATGCTGCTTTTGTTAACACTGAGGAAAGTTACAATGAAGATCAATCCCCTGCACCACAGTCATTGTCTGGACATTACGACAAAACAGGAGTTGATCCAGGTCTGTCTAATCTCTGCATCTATTCAGATAAAGATACTAAACGAATTCCTTACAAATAATTTAATTTGGTAATAAAACCACGTGTATATCTAATTGTTTTTCTACTTTCTATACCATAAAAATAATGTATAATCTTGCCAAATACCAAATACAGCTATTTCACCCCCTGTTATTTTTGCAAACAATGTTAACGTGTTTTAAATTCGCCCATTCATTGTTCGTTAAAGAAATTATAATGTTTTCCTTAAATTCTCCCGGTTAAAAATCCACCCACTGGTGAAAGTGGCGACGATAAAAAAAAAGGGGGGGGGTTCCTTATGTATACAGTGTAATTTTAGATTTGACAAGAAATGTGAATGTAACTTGACAATTTGTTTTATATTAAAATGAAATCATGTAGTTTTCACCCATATAGCAATGCTTCTATGATCTAGCTTCTTTGTGCTTATAGTAACTGGCTGGGTCTATGTTGAGAGTTCAAAAACCAAAGAACGACGATGGATAAAATTCCCGGACAAAGACCCGCTCTTCAAGAATCTCCAATCCTCTCACTTATAAATAAACGGATTATTGGAATGATGCACAAGTGCCATGCTTATAAATGATTATTTATACACAGTTTATGTACACATACATGCAGAATGAGATGAAGATCAATGACGATTTGAATTCTAGGAGAAATCTAGCTTTGAAGGACAATGTTACAAAGCGCTTTTTTGTCTAAAAAATAAAAAAGGCTAGTAAATGTTTAAATTTAGTATCTTTGCATTTTATTTAAGGCCCAGGACAATTTTGTAATAAAAGAAATTGTCACACTTCTCTTATTAAAGGTGCAGATAGATAAAAATTCTCTTTTTACACAAGGAGCTGATATTATTGATTAATAATCTTGTAAATTGTCAAGATACCACAACCGACGTACCTAGAGTCATATATTAAGTGATATGAGCACTTTGAGGGCAGACTGAGATATTTGAGATTTTTGAATATCTTTTATCTAAAGATATTAATTTCTTTACAAATAATGTTTGAATACAGTACATGCGCATGCCTTAAGTTTCCCTACAAAACCAGGGCCCCTTGATCGCAAGTCAACGCTTTAGTATGGACCTCGAACCGTATCGGCGTGTTGCAACCACTATTGAAATAACGACCACTATTGAAATAATTATATCAATAGTGGTCGGGAGTGCATTTCAATAACAAACATAGGTAATAACCACTATTGAAATACAACCACTATTGAAATAATTATATCAATAATGGTTGCGAATGCATTTCAATAACAAACATACTAATAACCACTATTGAAATACAACCACTATTGAAATTATTATATCAATAGTGGTTGAGAGTGCATTTCAATAACAAACATAGTTAGTAACCACCATTGAAAAGCAACACAATTTTATATCAACAGTTGTTAAATTATTTTGAAATTAAACATAGGTAATAACCACAATTGAAATACGACCACTATTGGAATAATTATTTCAATAGTGGGTGAGAGTGCATTTCAATTACGTTAACAAAAAAAGATAGTAACCACTATTGAAATACGACTACTATGAATATAATCATTTCAATAGTGGGTAAGATTCATTTCAATGACACACATAGGTTGCAACCACTATTGAAATAATGTTCATTTTTGAGATAAAGATTTCAATATGGTTAAAATTATTGATTTCAATAGTGCTTGAACAATGAATCCAATATATATTGAAAAAAATAGTTCAAAAGTTGCTGAAGCAGTGCAACTTTTCTTTCAATACTGGTAGTTTTTCAATAGATGTTATAACCTATGTTTACCATATTGAAATGCACTCTCACTCACTATTAAATATTTTTTTAAAGAGATTTCAATGTCTGGAAAAATTTATGGTTATTATATAGAAAGTCCATCAAATAATTATTTCAATAGTGGTCGTATTTCAATAGTGGTTACTAACTATGTTTGCTATTGAAATGCACTCTCAACCACTATTGATATAATTATTTCAATAGTGGTCGTATTTCAATAGTGGTCCATGTTTGCTATTGAAATGCACTCTCAACCACTATTGATATGATTATTTCAATAGTGGTCGTATTTCAATAGTGGTTACTAACTATGTTTGCTATTGAAATGCACTCTCAACAACTATTGATATAATTATTTCGATAGTGGTCGTATTTCAATAGTGGTTACTAGTTTGTTAAATGCACTCTCAACCACGATTGATATGATTATTTCAATAGTGGTCGTTATTTCAATAGTGGTTGCAACATCGGCGTCTTTGAAATCTGTGCACCATGAAACACGGTATGTCACAGTTCTGATGATAAATATTTTAAACAATTTAATAAAATTTAATCAACTTCCTTCTGAATTATTTGTTGTACTTTCCATAAATTATAAGCAGTAGCTTATTGCATACAGATGTTTTAACTAATTAGATGCTTTTAAATTAAATATCAAAGTACTCGTGTGCAACAAAAAAAAAATATTCAATCACCTTTCAAGTTAAATCCTAATTAATTAGTCAAAAAAGTTCAACAGACTATTATTATATAACACTTCGAGGATCGAAACACACTACTTGATTGTCTCTACTTTCGACTTTAATTTTGACTGTGTTCAATTAAATTGGTGAAACAAGGTCATTTTTCCTATGTATACATAATGTATATATTGACAGTTGTATGGTGAGAACCTAGTAAGTTCTTAGAACTTGTGTTCAAACCATTTGTATAAGTATTTATACAATGAAATATGTTCAAACCAACATAAGTTGAAATTACATGTAGCTTCATGCCTTATAATTTAATTTCAATGTAGACAATGAGACAACTTTTTTTCTATTTTTTCCTTCGGAAAAAGGCTTCTAATATCGCATTTTAAAAAATTAATCAATTAACCAATATATTGTTTAATCGTGTTACAAATAAAATAAAATTTTATTAATGTACATATTGCAGTAAATAAAAATTTGAAAAGGTATCAACAAAATGTGAAGAGATTATTTTTAAAAAGATTATTTACATTCTTTTTTAAATAATATATATATACATTTTTGATTTTGTAACGTTAATTTTTAATATAAAAAATTAAATAAAAAAACATTCATTTTTTACCGATATCTAATCGAGATCACGTGTGCCATTCAGAGTCCAATATCTGGTAGAAAAGTATAAATAAACCCAAGTAAAAATTGTCACCAAATCTTATTATTTATTTACCACAAACGATTTTTACATTTTTTAATTCACACATAACTTTTTGAATTTTCTGCACTTTTTGTGCAGCAATTTACATGGCACAAAATTTTGAGATTTTTCTAGACACAGTGCGGCACCGTGCGCTTACCAGTATATTTCTACTACACACACACACACACACACCCTGCTACACTAGTTTCACACAGTGTTTTTTTTTTTCTACCGAGGTATACTTTTGAATTGTAAAAAAAATTTGTCATCTCAAACGTATTTTTATATCAATAAAAATTTTATTTTAAGTTGATGAAGAACTATAATGAATCTTAAGTCATCATAATTAAATTGGCAATTCCTTTACGCTTTCGACGTCATCGACGTTAATGGAGATGTACATCACTAAGAAAATAAGAGAAAATTATCTTAGGCCGAATCAAAATTAAGTTGACGATAAACCCCTTAAGTTATACTTATAGATGTATAATAGACAGTGTAAATAAGTAAGGTGATGATTTATCTATTAGGTTTAACAGTGTTGTAAATAACATGAGTCATAATCAGATTTACCGTGTTGACATAGATAACTGCCTGTTTACAACAGTGGTTATTCTCAGAGAGAATCGTGGTCAAGTTGATACATTATTCTATATTTTTTTTTAAATATAATAATAAACATCATTCATTAAGTTTTGCCACGTGCATAAAACACAGCGATTTACCTAGCACGTAATACTTATAACAGATTTACCAGTCGGTGTATTTAAAACTTACCACTGACACCTGTTACACAGTAGTATGATTTAAACGTGTTATTGTACATTGTGGCTATAGTATTATTTATACTGAATGGGAAGGATGGATGTCTCTCTGTTTTGTGTATACCTTGTGATTTGTTTATTTGGAATTTCTGAGGCCTGTAAATGTGCTGTCCGACATCCACAGACAATTATCTGCCAATCAGACTTTGGTAAAGATTTTTACGTATTCACTATTTTAACTCCAATATTAATTTTTATTGAAATCTGTTTCTTCAAAAATATTTTAGCATGCAGTTAAATTGATAAGAATTTAAAAATGTTAGTCAAAGAGGCGAGACTTGGGTTAAATTAAAAGAAGGTTTATAAAATTTTAAATAAAACATATATATTTTTGATGTCTTTTGTGCAGCAATTAAGGCGAAAATTTTGTTTGAGGAGCCAATCGATTCAATGTACACAAGATATAGAGTAGAAGTCCTACAAAATTTCAAGGTATATTTTTGCTTTCAAATAAATACTATTTTATATTTAAGCATGAAAAATTTTAAGAAACTTTTGACTGAAATGGAAGTCATTGGCACTCAAATTCTTTCCCATAAAATAAAATCCTCAATTTTAATTTTCCATCTAATTAAAGAGTGGTTACGCCCCGCCGATGCGCAATTCCCGAGTATGGATAAAAACTGCGACGTCGTCCGCTGCCTGTGGTGTAAGGTTTCAGAAGAAAAGTACTTATGTTATAGCAGGTAAGAGGAAAAATAATTATGTTCTAGTAGGTAAGAGGTAAAGTACTTTATATGTTCTAGTAGTAAGGAGGAAAAGTACTTATATTAAATAGGGTAAGGGGGAAAAACTTATTATACAGGTAAGAGAAAATGTACTTATTTTTAGCAGGTAAGAGGAAACGTAATTATGCTATAGGGAGTTAGTATATTTACAGGTTACCATTTTAAAGCAGAAGTAAAAATGTTTATTTATAATATATTAGAAGTTTGTATATAGTTTTGAAAGATGTCTCCAGGGAATTTGTTTAAAAGATTTTTTAAAATAAATTATTACGATAAAAATATTGAAGTTAATGTAAAAATTATATTTTAATCTGGTAAAAATGTGGTTTCATGAGGAAAAGGGTTTGTAGGGACTTGATTTCATTGTTAGATAAGGTTAAGTGAAATTTCAAAATTTTTCGTGGTCATAATTCGTGTGTCTATCTATGCCTCAAACGAATATTAAACCCCCTTGAAATATTATGGGATGGAAATGGATTTTAAAAAGTGCGTAACAAATAGGTGGGTAACGTTTTCTAACAAGGTCATAATTAGAACCGTAGAATTAATAATTGATAACTTTAAACAATTTTGTGGAAGTAACTCTCTTTCATGTGTTATCAACTTTTTCTATAGGTAGCCTTCCTAAAATTCATCATACTCAGAACGTGTTCTTAGGACGCGAATAAGTATGGAGAGAAAAAAACCCATTAGCAAGTGTAAATTGAATTTTACTAAATATGTAAATAAGGAAACTTCGTAAGGCGAATGTTGAAGTCATTCTGTATATCAAACAATTAAATTATTACATGACCCTTATCGTATAAACATGTAGTCAATGAAACATTAAAATGTCGTTAACATTTTTTAAATAGGTTTTTATAAAAGAAAATAAAAATATGGTCTACGGGTAAAATGTGTTGTTCTGAAAAAAATATACTGATCTAAATTTATGTACTTAACTAAACGTTTGTTATGATTTTATTGAATTGTACTTAATTTCAAGATAAATATCGCCAGCAAAGATCCTGTTTCATGTATCTTTGAGTAATTTATTTGATTATAAGATGACAATCTATTGAATGAAAAAAAAATGATAAAACAGATCTTGCTGATAATATATATATATATATATTAAAAATGTATAAGCACCAAAATAATTGATAGAAGTGGATAATTTTTATCTTATATATTTGTATATCAAGATGTTTAAAAAAATACATATATAGTACCTTCAAAGTATAATTAAAGATTTTTTTATGATGATTTTTAATAATTTCTCTTCTCTCTAAAAGACAATTTGGTTGGGATCCAGATTCTTGTCAGTATAAATAGTTTTTAGTTTACCCATATTAAAAGAGTACTTTCCCGTTTGCCGTGTTTTTTGTTTGGCCAACCTGATAGTTTTGCCTCTTTGTCCCACCAAATATTAAAAAGTGTGTATTTTTTCTGTTAAAAAACTGTGTTCTTGTTGAAATTTCTTGTTAAAAAGTTCAATTAAAGCAAAGAAGCAGTCTTGTAGGATGTTTGCTATCATTTAATATAAATAACTTTTGTTATTTTGGGACTTCTGAAAACTATCTATACTTCATTTTCTTCACAACCGTTGCACATGTTGAAATGAAATTTGGTATGCAGATTTATCAGATGAATATCTAGGTCAACTTCTGTTTTGGGTACGTATAATAAGAAGAGTATAATAAGAAGAGTATATCCCCAAAATCATTTATATATGCTTTGTTTTAAATGGTAGGATATAAAGATAGTGATGGAACACTCCGAGCCAGCAGCTGTTCTTTGAATCGAAATATCCATGATATGACTCCATTTCAGCTCTCTGCCTTGGATAACATGGATTATCAAAACAACTGTAACTGTAAGGTATGTGACATAATGAATGATTACAATATACTTTATGTTGTTTTTTCGTCCCTCTCCAGACATTTTCGCCATTTACACTTGCTTTTTTTTTCCTATGTTAAAATCATGGCCATTGAGCAGGGAGAAATCTTCTTCGTGCCAGCACCTACTGCAACACGGTTTTACATAGGAATATATATCACAAATCTTTTAAAATCTTCTTCTCAAGATCCATAACTCATGTTAAATCATCCTCATGTAGTGAACATTCAAGTTGGTTGAAATCATGATCAATTAAAGGGATAATTCTAGATCTGAATGGTCGACAGGAAATACTTATCTTGTATAGTAGTAAATTATCTAAAACTCTGCTAGTTTTTTGTCCTGTTCTCCATTTAAATTGTTTTTGCTAATAGACATACTAATAATTGTTTGTTTTAAACTTGATTGAAATATAGTCTAATGACTTTCACAATTAACTTTTAATACCATTTGAATCCAAGACAAAACTATATGTACCTCTATAATTAAAAAAATATACCAGGTTTTGAATTACAGAACAGTATTAAGATTAAAAGTCCTTTCAAACAATACAAATTAGGAGCAGAGAAAATACGGATCTTTAGAACATCAAAAGTTGGTTCAGGTGCAATAAAGAAGTTAGCAACCCCTGTTCTTATGCTTATCCTTATACAGTGTACATGTGTTTCTTGTAGATACGGGAATGTCCTCATAATGTGTGTGAGGGTGGACAGGGCTGTCTTGCTCCCTATAACAAGTCAGACTGCTACCACAGAACCGCACTATGTAGAAGTTTCGGGTCAACCTGCTCATGGACACCTAATGCCTGTTAACAAAACTAGTTCAATAAATTTAAATGTTATGCCACATCTGAATTTGTATCAGAAATTATTACTGCATTGTGATGTATTTTAGCATTACTCTCAATATCATAATAATTAGGAAATATATTTGTTCAACGTGAAAACAATAAATTCGTTTAATGTGGTACTTTATAAAGATTTAAGAAGCTTATTCTTACGATCAAACTGCATCAAAAACGTACATTACATAAAATGTGGTTTTTGTCCAAATCAAACATTAAATACAATCCATTGCAGAAATTTTGCCCTGAGTGTATATATAAAAGAAACCAAAATAAGACCCCTTTTCGTCTTTGGTTTGGAATGTCTTCTAGAATAATGCAAATGTTTTTTTCCAATTAAAAACCCCTGCCACAAAATGTGTATTGTTTTTAACTTTTTAGTTATGGGATACATTGAGGTCAAAGGAAGGTCAGAAAATATGTCAATACCTAAATGTTCTAATTTTTTGCAAATTTTCATCGATTTTACTACACATTTTACTTTAAATCATGGAGTACAAGCTTGCTTATCCACCAAATATATATATTTGATACACTAGTGTCAGATGCATTTCAAGTATAAAAATCGTTAATAGGTAAGCCTGTGCTGTATGTTTCCCGAAACGAAAAGTATCTCCAATTTGGCAAATTCCACTTGATTTGAAGAAATTTGGATAAAAAATGTCCTACTTCTACACTTTCTTTTGACTTTCATGTTAGCTTTGAATAAAAATTAGCGCTTTTAAGAAAAACAAGCATCATTTTAAGTCCTTAGTACAAATTATCACCACTTTAACTGTGTTTTGATTTTTATACATCAAATAAGGGGCCAGATTTATCAGTGACCATACCCAGTCCTTTCAACAACGACCTAGGACCCACTTATAAATTATGGTGTAACATTGTATCTCTGACATTCCTCCTTTATAGCATTTAATATTCTTAGGAATTTTTTTTAAAAGGACGTAATAGAGCATTTAATTGACCTTGCATTGTTTCTCTGTAGGGATATTTATGAATATAAGAAATCCAGCACAGGTAAGGTATATTAAACACATACTGGGTTACCGCATTTTAAAAGAATTAAACAAAAAAAATCGATTCTGCATCATTTTATTTTTAGAAAGTGAACTAGAAGATGCACTTTCGGAAATTAAAATAGAATGTCATCTTTTGTTAAGTTTGTGATAACAGTGTATTAATCATGGACATAATCCCGTCACGCTTAAAACTTTTCGCCAAAAAATCAGGCGATTTTTTTCAATATGCTACGAAAGACGGAACTTTTCATCGTGACTATTTTTGCATTAACAAGTCGGTCAAAAGAATATTTGAACCCAGAATGACATTTCAGGACGAAAGCCTGTACTTATAAATTGTATTATTTGTTTAAATTATGTTAAACTTGTATGTCCTTGTATAAATTAATGTTCATTTCGTTCATTTAAATGTCATGCTCTTGTCTAAGATCAGTTTCTTTTGTGATCGAATTTCTTGTTCACCTGTTTTTCTTAATAATTGACCTTTAATAATAAGAATTGTAATTACCTTCCTCTGGCCGGCAATCGCTATATTAAAATCAAAGGACCGACCAAGAGAGAAACATAATGATCTTTCCCAGCGACCTAACAATTTGAAATAAGTTTGAGAAATATAGAATTAACAAAGCCATGAAAACTTTGCTATATTTGTGCGTATTTTCAATCAACGTCCACGTGATTTTTACCTGTACCTGTGTAGGAGTACCGACCAATGGATGCGATTCAGAATATTGTAAGTGTTTTGGCATGTTTTAATTTTTATATTATAATAATATATACATTCATTTTGTGGATAGTGTGCCAACATTTTATATCATAGCAACATTTAAAAAAAAAAAAAAAAAAAAAAAAAAAAATGTTTAAATCGAATTGTGTAGAACAAATATATATTATTAAAGCGACACACATATATTATGGCAACATAGTGTAGTATTTCGATCTTGTATACTAAGATTAACAGGTTTTGGATCAATTATCTGTTGATTTATTTCTAGCCATCCTAGGATTTGTCTTAAGAGAACGAGGGATCGGGACAGCCCCGAATGATGAAATCATATACACTGTCCGTGTACTTCATGTTTATAAGGTACCTGGTTCTCTCTTCAGAAAATCTTGATATTTAAATGTTTTCTCTTTATTTGAATTCAACAAGATAACTCTTTCCTGTTTTTCTAGGCATGGTAATCTAGAGAGAACAAACACTTTTTTTCCTGCAAAAATAATAAATTTGGCAATGTTATTATAAAAATCTCATACTCTCGTTGAAATTTTGTAGATATTTTAAAAATTGTAATTACCGAAATAAAATGGGGAAAATTTCATATTTAACCAAACAAAAACTTTTATTTAGAATCTTTAATTAAAAACAGAAAACGTGTTGTTAAACCAAATACTCTAAGTTATTACAACACAATCAACCATAGGTATGTTGGATTTGGCTATTTATTTTACAATATTTCCATGTCTAATTTTTTTCTCTGTGATAACTCTCTGAAAGTTAGGGGTAGTTTATTTCTTGATAATTCTGCCAGAATGTAAATTAGGCAGGTCGATAGGTCAGGAGCTAAGGAGGCCTAATACGCATGCAATTCTAGTGCGCATCTGTCTCTGTGCCTGACGCTAAGGAGGCCAAATATGCATGTAAATCTCGTGCGGCTGCCTTTGTGTTTGACGTCTGTTGGAGAGGACTATTGAAATTGGCATGGAAGTCATCATGTGATTTAAATCTATTTATCTACATTTTTAAAGTCTAAATCTACAATTTTATTTCACAATGAAATGGAAATATAAGGAATCACTGTCTAGTTAGGAGGGTATGTTAGGGACATCAACAATAGTGGGAAACATGGGATAATTTAAGCATAACCTGCTTCGCCTGTTATGCAAATTGTCCCATGTTTCCACTATTGTTGATGCCCTGACATACCCTCCTAACTAGACAGTGATTCCTTAATTAACGCAACTGAAATTCATTGATTTTAAGGCTCCCGGATTTCTGCCAAGGACAGTACAAATAAGGGCTTATGTTGAAGGATCATTATGTGGATTGCGCCTGAGACAAAGACGAGTTTACGTCATATCCGGTAACTATGAAATTGGTTTCTTGGTGTTTTTTCTTTTTCTCGTAAGAAAAACGTTTTTTGTTACACCTTTTCTTACTAGATGTAGGAAAATGACAGAAAAAGATTGAATTAATTGTAAAGTTTAGTGCAGATAATGTGATATGATAAATTATTTGTAGGATATACAGATGAGTCCAGACTGAGAACAAACGCGTGCGCATACACACGAGCTTGGGATGAGATTCCAGCATCAGAGCTGGGGAACCTGTTTTGTCGGAGATCTTAATTTGCTTTTTCATGTATTTATCTGTTCCCTATTAATTTTTTTCTCTTTCTAAAATCTGTTATATGAATCCTTATATACAAAACAAAATTTTGCCAAATATATATATTTACACACGCAACAGTCACTCAAATCAAAGGGGATGAAATAAATATCAATTAATAGAGAACGTCAGTCAACATTCGACTAAATGATAAATTCTTAACTGTGATTCTAAACGTCATCTTATCAACCATAGAAAATGCAAAACGTTGATTTTAAGCTGGACTAGTAATATTCTTGTTTAAAATTTTCGTTTGTCAATAGTTTGCCAAGTTAAAAAACCCATTCCTAGTTAATGTTCTTGCGGAGCAAACTAAATCGAAGACATAAAATCCATACGTTTATGTGACAGGATTATGTTGCAACATAAGTCAGAAAAAAATGATGAACATTTAAAAGTGGCAATTTCTGAAGTTTGATTGATCCATGTTATAATTCCAGTTCTTCTATGTGTACCTGACCCCGTATGATATCAGCAGAGGTATAAATGTTTTTGCAATGCTCTATGAAATATATGGAGACAACGAACAAAATTCAAGACAAAAAAAAAGGAGCAGAGCAAACATGTACCTCCAAAAAATATCAGGCATGGGATCAGGTGCCACGGAGGAGTGAGTATCCCCCTACAGACCGGTCACACCCACCGTTATATTGTAATTATAGTTATTGTAATACAAAACTTGTGAGTTCACAAAATTTTCATTGTTCAAAGATTTATTAGATTATTCACTGTTTGTTATCTACAACTTTTTACTTTTGAACACGGTTACAGTTCGTTATCATCATGTTTCACTTCATGCTTCAATTATACAAGCCATGTTTTATATGACTGACTCGGGGCCTTAATAAATTGACATCATTTAAGAAATGAATGTAATAATTTTTACTTTGATCGATGTATCAAAGAAAAATTTGGACGGAAAAAATCATCAATGCGCGTAGCGCATTGATGAAAAAGTTTTCCGTCCAAATTTTTCCTTGATACATCGATCAAAGTAAAAATTATTACATTCATTTCTTATCATTTAATTAAGATTTTAAATTAATAAAATGAAAGTTTCTTTCACTTTTCTATAAAATTTATGCATCAAAAACAGTGCGCACGAATACATCACCATAACGTTAACGTTGCTGAAAATTCAAAATGGTTTTAACCATGCTAACCAAAAACGTTCTCAAATATTGTCGTGTGATTACCAACAGTCTCCAAAATAATTTACAGTTTTTTAACACAAAAAACTTACCTGTTGTGTTATCCCTCTGTGTATATTTTCCCCGGTAAGTTATCTAAATTCGTAAATGTGAAGGGAAGCTACTCAAATATCCTAATAGTTCTAGGTCACAGAAATTTTGGATTTCATTTGCGCATCTTTTCATTTGAATTTCAAACCGAATATATAATTATATACATATCACAACCTGTCAATGCTGTAAAACCTGAAAGAGTCTGCTGCCGATAGTTCAAGATTAAAGAATTCCATCCTCAATTCATGCAGTGTCGTTTTTCTCGATCACTCGTTTCCCCCGATTTAACAGATTTTCGGTTTTCCCCGCTTTGGTAGCATAGGCCTAATAAAACTTTTTTTCAGAGTTCTATTGTTTCATACCAGATATCTCAAAGTCAAACATTTAAGAAAAGTATGCCGATTAAACGATTTCTTCCCTTCTTTTCCGTAACTGTATTGTCGTCATGCAGACGAATTTAATTTGTTTAGCAAAGGGGGATAATTCAAAATGAAACGAAAGTAGAAAATAAGCCAGGAACCTAACGGACAGGTTCCGAAATTCAGGAAAATATTTAAAGCAAAGGTATTTGATTATTCCTTCAAAAAGTAACCTGGAAGCGGGGAATATACATGTACCGACTGTCAAAGTAGTTCGGCTGCTTAGTGCAACCGAACTCTAGATTTTATTGATGCAGTTATCAAAAGAATATTTTATCCAATCAGAATCAAGTATTTTATAGAAATTAAATGATATTAATATTCCCACTGACAGCTTAAACGTATGAACATGTAGAAAGACCGCTCAATTTTTTTTCTGTTTTTTTTTTTTTTTTTTTTTGCATTCATGTTCAAATCTGCAAGGGGGTTTTGTTCTTGTTTTAAAAGAAAGGTTTGACCTTTAATTAATTATCATATTTTAAAACGTTTCGTTAATATTATGTCATTTTATCTGCAATGTGTTTTTTTAATTGTAATATTATAATATTAATATTAAAATGTATTGATAACCTCCTTATTTTTCCTAGTTTCAAGGTTATTTTGTTGGAAAATTGATAAGAAGTAATATAACAAGAACATTTAATAAAAAGTATTCGGTAACTAATGCACAAAAATTATATGAATTCTTTTATCAAGTAATACGTAATAAATAAAAAACGTTGGCAATTCAGCAAAATACAAGAGGACTGGATTTAAGGTTATCAAAATGTTAATATAGCTGGTAATGTATTGGCATTGGTACAAAATTCTTTTATACGTTGAATTTATAAAAAGAGAATTTAAGGGAGAGACAGGTAACATGTCACATGACTGTATTTCCTACGTCATTGTCTCTGAATTACAAACAGAAAATTGTTTTGTTTTACGTCAAAGTTTTTCACAATCACAGGTGTTGTAAACATGGTGTTTTTATTATGCATATATCCTGTTGGATCATATCTTGTGTTTACTGTGAAATACGCTTTTCCCTTCGATATTGCGACAATTAATTATTTAATTAGCCAAAATACTTCAGATCAATGGTAAAATTTATAAATATTTTTTGTCAAAATTTCTAAAAAGGAGTTTATTCAACCAGTTTTCAAGTGCAATATTTACAAAAATATGTTAGAAATTTTAGATTCCTTAAAATTTTACATATCCTAATTAGGAAGTGATATTACCGCTAGAACATTTAAAACGTATTTAGTGAACAATGAACAAAATTACAAATGTTTTCATATATACGTCACCATCCCCTAAAAAATCATAAATCTTTTTTAATCCAAGGTTCCATTTCTTTTAAGATAGATTCGGAATGGATTATTACAAGGTACATCATTAAATAATGACTTTGGCAATAAATTAGATATACAATACATAACATCACCTGTCACTTGCAGTTGAAACATTTTTCATTCACCTTTTTAATGAGTAATATTCGTCACAAAGGTATTAATTTGTAAGACATATAAATTTTCAATATATTCAATGTATATTTGGCTTCTGTTAACAATTAAATTCTGTGTTTTATATCATTGTAAGTTAAGAAAATCAAAGACTAATAGTATTAAAAATTAAGTTACGACGTTCAGAATTTAGCAGAATTATCATTTTTTTTTCAATTATTGTCGTTATTTATTCTGAATTCTATTTATAAAGCACTTACCTGCGTAAACTTATAAAAAAGATCTAGATTAAAATTTAAAAATGTTTTACCTCCATATTTTTGATGGTTTCTACACAATTTTGATACATACATATGTTACATTTCATAATAAAATGACGATTGAAAGATAAGGATTAAATTAAAGGTTACAGTTGGGAGAAACTGATCAACGTTATAGAGGATTGAGCATCCCCTGCTGACCGGTCACACCCGCCGTGTGCTCCTTGCCATGATCGAGAAATAACGGAAATATCGGTCGTCAATTCAGTGTATAAATGATTGACTAACAATTAGTATGAAAAACGTCCGTCAGCTTTTGACTCAATGTTAAAAATTTCCTTGCCGAGGCCCCATGTCGCAGAAGGTTCTGGCACGAAAAAGATCCTTTATTGCTCAATGACCCTGAGTGCCTAGCATAGAAAGAAATTGTAGCTCTCCATCAGCAAGTGATGGCGTCTCCGTATGAGTGAAAAATCCTCGAGAGGGACATTAAACAACATCATTCAAACGGCTCTTACGCCTTTAAAGCTCATGAGACATGCAAGGTGCTACATGCTTGATAAATCTTATCGCAATTATCTGTCATGAAGAGAGAATATTTAATATGTAGATATAAGCATTGAATTCTAAGTTTTGAATGTCACTGGTCTTATAACACACGTGGCCGTACCAACAGATTATAATACTGTGTTTACTCCCTTATTTATTTACATTTGAATTTTATGTAATATGAAAATCTCATGTTTAATGAAACTTATACCAATCTAATTAGCTTTGGAGTTTTCATGGTTGCAAGGCAAGTCGACGATGATCAATCCCAATGCACCGAAAAAAGTATAATGTTTGTAAGGGCGAGAAATGAGAATTAAAATAAAATTCAGGGACATTTCAAAATTACTTTCTCGTGAAATGAGAGAGTAGCCAAGACAGCAATCAATGGACACTATGCCTGAAATATATGGAGATAACGAGCAGTTTTTAAGATAAAAAATTCAAAAAACAATACAAAATAGGAGCAGAGCAAACACGGACCTCCAAAACATCAGAAGTGGAATCAGGTGTCATTGAAGAGTGAGCATATCCTGCCCACAGGTCACACTGCTCCTTGTCACATGATGCACAGATTACGATTTTTAGTCATTTATCTTTGGCCCGAAACATGAATGGTTGTTTTAAAAATAACCAATTAATTACACACTGACTTGCCGCTTGATTTTTCTGCTTGTCTGATCATGACCTAAAGCACGATGCAATTTAATCAACACAGTAGTCCATAAATATCTGAAACGCCATATCATCGGCTGCCGCCAAACATTATTACGTTTTTTTATGCATAGAGCATTATACTTTTTGTGATTTTAAATGTACAATTAATAATATTTACCATAATTCCAAATCATATTGTGTCGCAACTGTTTTATACAGCTTTTATTTAAATTTTTGTAACCATGCTCATCTCAAAAGTACAAAAACAACGGTGCTTCGATCACCAAATATCTATCATCTTTAACGTTGTCTCTCAAACCTTGAAAAATCAATACAATTACGCCATAGTTGCGAAAATTTCACTTCGAAAAACATGCAAAAATTGGAAAAAGATCTAGTACATGTGTTTGTAAATTATTCAAAATATTCTGTTTTCTTCAGGAGAAACCTTAAATAAAAAATCAGCAAAACTGCTTTTAAACATGAAACGTTTTTTAAAGACCTAATTTTTGAATATTTACTCTTATAAATATCTTAAACATGCCGATATTTTCAGAAACTTTGATGAAGAGGAAGAAATGATGACTTTTTGTTTAAACATGAAGTAAATTTTCTCTGTCTCATATTACACGGAAGATAAAAATATTAAATACGTTATTGAAAAATCCTAGTTGATTTGGGGAAGATTGTTTTCTAAAAAAGTATTTTGTAATTTCAGGATTAAAAAAAAATAATTTTTAAACATATTAGAAGACGATGTAATTTTAAAGATGTCCGTTCTTTAATTTCTCTGTAAAACAACAGGGAAAATAAAGAATGAAGTAACCGATTAAAAACCCTTCTTCCTGATATTTTGACCACAAAAACCAGTTACACTTAATGTTTTTATGCCATTATCTATTTCTCCTACGCAATGTTTTATCATCATCATAAATGCCTGTAATCTTATCTAGGAGTTTCACTATTTTTTTAGAAATACCACCATTGAAAATTTACTTCATAAATCAAATGAATTAATCAACATGAAAAGGAAATTGGAATTCCCGGACAACAAATAATTTAAAAGAACAAATTAACATTCAATATTCGCTATTTGACGATTGTATAGAGTACGATGAGATTCCTCTTTGCATTAAATGTTTTGGTTCTGTGTGTAGGATTAGGTGCCGCTTGCACATGTGTTGATATACCAACGAACGGATGTGATTCACAATATTGTAAGTCTTCATTCTTAACACTTTTGGGATGATTTCTAAATTTTTTTTAATTAATAAACATAAAGTGATGGCAATTGAATTCAGATTTTCAAATCGATTAACCACAGGACGCTCATCTGCTATTCGTATAAAAAGATATCGACGTATATTTCATTTTCCACGAATTAACAAGGGATTTAAAAATGCTTAATGTATATAAAAATGTATCTAATAAGAACACTATTTATCTTTTATTTTATTAAAAGTACCCCTCCCCTACACAAAAAAGAAACTTGTAGCAAATGAATGAAGATCTATTACAGCAAATCAAGAAGAGAAGCCATGCAAAATAACCCTGCATTAATGCATTGACTTCGCGGGTTCAAATCCCACTGTGGGACGTGGAGATAAGTCTTTCGGACCAAGGTTTAATGTTATGAGCCAGGGTCCTGTGTCGCAGTAGATGCTGTCATGGAAATTATCCCTCACTGCTAAATGGCCCTGAGTATCGAATATAGGACAAAATTTTAAGCTCTCCTCCCGCAGGTATTCATGTATGATAAGTGAATAAATTCTCGAGAGGGAAGTTAAACAAAATACTATTAAACAAACCATTAATTTTACCGTGCTTTAATTTACTCGTGTTACTTTCTGAGATATTTTATTTAAGATTTGGTTTAATAGATCAGTAACTTTTTACGAAATCAAAAGCAAAAAATACCTTGGGCATATTTAGAATACATCTTTCTATTCAAATTCAATGGACGTCCTTTGAAAACGTTAAATATCAAAATATTTCGACTTGCTTTTTTTTTCTTTTTCAAATTTTCAAATTTCAAGTACTTAGGTATTTTTGTAAAATTTCTCCTATCAGTCTAATAAAAATTTTCGTACCGGTTCCTATCCTTTTGACCGATTACCCGAGAGAAAGAGAGAGAGAGAATGAGAGAGGAAGGGAGAGAGAGAGAGAGAATGAGAGATGAGAGAAAGATCGAGAGAGAGAGAGAGAGAGGGAGGGAGAGAAGAGAGATTGAGAATGAAGGAAAGGAGAAAGAGAGAGAGAAGAGACAAAGAGGGAGAGATGTAAGTCTTAGTAGATCATAAATTTGTTTTCTATTTTTTTTAAATCACTTTAGCTATCCTGGGACAAGTATTAAGACGACAAGTCCTTGAACCTGGAGAAAATGGTAGGAGTGTTTACATAGTTAGAGTGTTACAAATCTATAAGGTACGTGTGAAGAATTTAACATTTTTTTCTTATGTTTTATCATTCATACTAAACTGGATGTTTTCATTAAGATTTAACATACCTTCAATGTGGTGTATGTAGTGCATCAGATAAAGATTTAGTCACTTTTTTTCAAATTTTTCGCCTATGAAATAAAACTTCAGTCTATCAGAATACACTCAAAGTAAAGAATTTTGATGCAAGAGTGCATGTCAACAGGCTTCTTTTACATAATTTTAAACTATAAAGACATCGGTTCACACAATTATACATTCAAAGAAGGGCATTAGATTACTCTTGTCAATAATGAGTTATCTGTACATATGAAGCAAAGACAGATCTAGTTTTTTTTTTCAGATAAAACAATTTATTGCTGTATTAGTAATGATATATTTGTTTTTTTTTTTTTAAATCTTTTTTCGGAGGGGAGTAAAAATAGTCTTTTTTCTATCAAAGCCTTAATTTCAAGGTTCAAATGAATAGGAAAAAAAATTACAATGATTGAAAAGGAGTTCTTGCTTTCAGTCGTGTAGTATATGATGAAATTTATGAGATGATAAAAAAACACCATTAAACAAACACTAAAACTCAGAAGCAGAACGAACACGAACAACTTTAACATTAAAGTTTGGATCAGGTGCCAGAAGGAGTACGCATTCCTGTTGACCGGTCACACCCACTGTTTGCTCTTTGTCATAATCTGGAAATGGCGGGAAAATCTGCTACTATTCAGAACTTAAAAGTTTGTCTAACAATCAATATGCCAAACGTCAATTAGAACTTGCTTTAATAATTAATTGTACTTGTTGACAAGGTCATAAAAACAAAGTTGTTGATATTTTTGTTTCATCAACTTTTGACAAAGAACTGACATTAAGATATCGCTGATGTTTTAACACTGGTTATATCCATTCTTGTGTCGATACGATGTATCTTTGTATGCTTGAAACAAAGCTTTATAATAAATGTGATAACTCTAACTTTTCAATTCTCAACTTACCTTTTTATCTATTTATTATTTATTTATATCTATTTTGAGGGGTAATATGAAAACCATTTATCATTCTGTATTCAATAATCCAGCCGTGAAAAAAGAATTGGATAGATTACATGATCAGTACGTACTAGTCCTTGTTGACAAAGCAGGTAACAACGTTGTCTTTGTTTGTAAGGTTCATTACGCAGCACTGTTAAGGCTTACTATGAGAAATCAACGGAAAATAGACGTGCAAAAACGGGAACTGTGTTTAAAACCGAATTTATTTTTATTCAGCTGTTTTAATATCACAGAACTTAAATACTTTTGGAAATAGCATAGTATAACCTACTCTGTATTGTATAAAGTTTGGTCCCATCGATGGACAGTCACGTGCTGAATGCATAGTACGTGTACTGAATGTAGGTCATTAACAAATTCCAATATCGCAAGGGCATACCCTATTTGAAATTAAAAATTTCAGCTATTAATTGTTTTTGTATAATTTGGGCTTTCTGTAAAGTACTGCTGCTTTGAATAGAATTTGCGTCTTAATAGTTAAAATTTCAAGTAAATAGGCCCATGTCGAAATATGTTTGACTTTTACCAAATACTTTGTGTACTGATAAAGTCGCCCTCTCGATTCAAAGAAAGCAGCGGCACTTTTCATCTTAAGAAACATATATATTCAAAAAATGGTTAAGATTTATTTAGTGTATGCCCTTGCAAAAGAACGATTTAATGAGACACCTCGATGAAAATTATACCTAACCTGAACATAAAAACTCGCACAAAATTATTTAATACATTATCCCGATACTTCATGAATAATCACACTAAACAAAGGATATACATTGGTATTAATAGTGTATTTAAAACCTGTAAATAAAATTCTTTTTTATAATAAAACGCATTTTTCATTGTTAAAAAATCCCTCAATCTGCCTCTCACAGCACATGGAATACGTCATTTTTACAAAAATGACGTCATGATTGAAAAGTTAATCGAGATCAGTGATTTGTTTATAAACAGCTTTATGGGATTTAACTAGCAACTTTTTTTAGTGCATGGATAAGTTTTACTGTTGTTCATTATGCAAATGCAGTTTAAAATTGCAAATTATTTCATTTTTCTGTTATTATGAGGAAGACATAAAAGTCATATTTTAGTGTGACGTCACAGTAAACTTTTCTCGTATAAATTAGGCCCCGCCTCCTCATTTCAGCGTTTACAATGCTGCGTATATAAATTGTATTTAGAAGAACTTGGTTTTAATTCTACAAGTGGTAATCTAACCTATACTCATAGTTCCCTTTCTGAGGAAGCAATTCTTCAAAATCATATGTAAGTTTTGAATATTTGAATATCCCAAAGAACCAAAATTTATTTCAATTGCCTTGTATATATTGGATTCCGAAACTTCATAAGAATCCACACAAACAAAGATACATTGCAGGTTCCAGTAAATGTTCTACCAAGCTTCTTTCTCCATTCCTCACTAAGATATAAACAGTAAGGAAGGAGAAACTTCAAGAATACTGCGCAACAATATATTCAAGAAGTGGTGTGAGTCAGACCATATCTATGTGGTTTTTGGAGACTAGGTCTTCCAACAATCTAATGCAATTCCAATGGGTACCAATTTTGCCCCGTTTTTATTAGGCCTTTTTTTTGCATTCATATGAAGCGGAATTTGTGCAAAATCTTATGCATGATAAAAGGAAAACACTTGCTGTGGCTTTCAACTCGACATTTAGATATCTCGACGCCGTACTGTCAATTAATAATGGTAATTTTCATACCTTTGTCGATACGATGTCTCCTGATGAGTTTGAGATAAAAGATACTACAGAGTCTGACGCATCCGTTTCATATTTAGATATTTTACTTGAAAAGACATTAATGGTAATCACACAACCAAGCTCTATGATAAACGTGATGACTTTAACATTTCTATCATCAACTTCCCTTACTTATGCAGCGATATACCTTCATCATCTGCATATGGAGTTTACATATCTTAGTTGATTAGAAACTCAAGAGCATGCTCTACTTATGAACTATTTCTACAATGAGGTAAATTATTGACAAACAAGTTGATGAAAGTAGAATTTGAGCAGTCTCGATTAAAGTCATTTCGTAAGTTCTATGGTCGATACAATGACCTTGTCAGCGAATACAATTTATCATTGAGTCAAACGCAGACTGACGTTTGTCATACCAATTGTTGGTCCATTATTTATGCACTGAATTGAAGATGGATTTTTCCGTTATTTCCCGACAATGACAAGAAGAACACGGTGAGTGTGACCAGTAGGAATGGGATGTCCACTCCTCTATATCACCTGATCCCACCTCTGATATATTTGGAGGCCCGTGTTTGCGCTGCCCCTCTTTTGCATTTTTAAATGGACTTTTGATCTAAAATATTGCTCGTTATCTCCAAATGTTTCATACCTAAAAACCTGCAGACAATTGTATATCTCTCTTATTCAATAGCATCTCTCTTATTCAATAGCATACTCTACGTATGAAAATTTCTTATACTAGGTAAGTTATTGACAAATAAGTCGATAAAGCTAGACTATAGGCAGTCTTATTTAAAGTCGTAAGTTATATGATCTATGGTCGACACAATTCAGCAAATACAATTTATCATTAAGTCTAATGCTGATTCTCATGCCTTTAATAACACACTGAGTTTTCCACGGATTTTTCCGTTTTATCCGAACATAATATGGAGCATTCGGTTGGTGTTAGTGATCGCCAGGAGATGCTCACTCTCTATGGCAACGGATCTCGCCTTTGCTCTTTTGGGGCATCCATATTTGCTTCGCTCCCATTTTGTAAATTTTAATGGACTTTTGAGCTCAGATACTGTTCGTTTCTCCACGTATTTAATCCGTTTAGTTTATTTTGTATTAGGCTGAGAGACGCCTTCCCTACGTTTGGCCTGGCATTGTACGGATACGGGCATACCACGGAAGTGCAACCTGTGGCGTTATCTTAACAAGAGGACGACTCTACGTCATATCTGGTAAACTATTGACCTTGTACTCATTAATTATATGTCTGCGAACCATTGTTTTATCTTTTTTATAAATCCTTTTATACATCATAGTATAATTCAGTATACTCGGGCATTGAAACAATTAATAAATATAACTTGAAGATGAGTAACAGATTAATAATCTATGTTGCAAGGTTCTATTGCTTGAGTATAGTAGTATTTTGTTGTATTCATAACAATTGTTTCCTAACTTACTTTTCAACACAAACGTCCATTTCTAAAATTTTGAAATCCGATTTCATTTTATACCTCTAGCTATCATATCACCTTAAACTTGACATATTAGTTCATTAAATTTGTTGAATTCGATAGTTTTAATGTTCTGCGACACCAAGATATGAATGAAATCAATTTAAATAAAAATTCTGCTGAATAATTAACACTTTTCTAGTCTCTTAACAGGGATGGAATATATCCTTCGAATTGTCTGTAAACTGTGAGTTGACATACTATTTTGAACGAAAAATAGTATTATTTTTTTTCAAAATATATTTTAGTAAAGCTAGATGAGAATCATTGATATTATAAAATTGATTTGTCGTTGACAGCAGCGGTAAAATAAAATTCATAATTCACAGAAAACTATAAGGAAAATACAAAATCAAGTCATATTGTGTATATACATGTATTTCTTCACAGGACATACACTTTATACCGCCGACATCAACCAAAAACATACCCTGTATTATTTCTCGATCAATATTTATTCATATTTGATCAACAATAATTCTAAAGTATTTGTTGCTTTAATGCAGAACTGTGAAGAAAAGTTTACATCAGAGAAACTTATGTTGTCTAAGTGAAGTTGAGGTGGAAATACTTGATTTACATTCATTAAAATGTAAAAGAAAAGATAAAATCACATCTGAGTTGAGAAAATTGAAAAAAGACAGATTTTTATAATGAAATATATGCAGATAATTTATAATAAAACTTTTAATAATAAGTCATAAATTCTTCAATGGATCTTTATTTTCATCTTTAAATCGTGTATTCTACTCCTAACTACAGAGATATATGCCTGTAAAAATTTCTTCCTTTCATTATTTTCCAAAAATAAAAATCAAGGAAATAAATAGTGATAATTATTTAATATGCTCATTTTACTTTTTTTTTTTTTTTTTTTTTTTACATTTTTTATATTTTAAAATTGATCTTGTTTTTTTTTTAAAATTGATCTTGTTTTTTTTTAGCATCACTACATTTTTTTCTGTTGCGCTCCTGGCATATGCCTGACAAAAGTATCGATATATTTTCTGAATATTAGCGTTGAAGTCTTTATTTCCAAAATAAGCCATGTTTATTTATTTCACAGATCTTCAAAAATTATTATATAAAGAAATTCCAAAACGTCACAAAAGGTGTTGCCCTCATGCCATTTATAGCATCATTTCTTAGCATAACTTTTAAATGAATTAAGATATCAATGAAATATTACGCAGCGTTATATAAAGACACTTTTAAAGCATACTAAGAATCCTTTTTTGTTTTTGTTCTTTTTTAAATTAAGTTATTATTCATAGTTTGTTCATCTTTTTTTTCAATTACAATCACAAATAAAAAATAAATAACCAGCATAGTGAGAAATGTCATGCATAAAAAAGAAATGATGTTTGAAAGGGTAAAAAAAATGATTTCTTTTTTTTAATAGCATCGTTTTTCCTTTTTCTTCCTTAAGTATATTAATTAATCACAATGACAAATGCATCTGTTTTACCTCGTAACATTTTGTACATTTTGCACGATAATGATCAAATTCTCTAGAAGATGAGAATTAAACCACGAGTTACATTAATATTTTTTGCAAGAGAAAATAGAAAGGTTAATAAATCTAAAACGAAAACAAAACTGAAGACAAATTTTGAAACGAATGCATAAGGTTTTTAACAGAAATATTGCTCAAACAGAATGTTGTTCAGACGAAATGTTTACCTCTAAATACCAGTCTGGTTCTAACTTACATAGCAAGCATTGTTTTATTTTTTTACAGGAACTTATCAAGACTCTTCTTTGGAAACCAACTCCTGTGCATACGTCAGACAATGGAATGAAATTCCTTTTTCACAAAGATGGGATCTCTTTTGTAGACGTCTTTGAGTAAATCCTTCAATTAACATTGAATTGTAAATGTTCAATACCTTGGTGTTTAACGACATGAACTTATGTGAACTTTATAATAAAACTTTAGGAACATGCTTTGCTTTCTGTCTTTAAATTTTACCTTCAAATCAAGTAAGACTAAAAGGAAATAGTCTTCCCTTTTAAATTAAAGATACTAACCTATTCTTTCGCTAAACTCTTTTTCAGGGTGAAAATAAATAATAATTTTTAATATTTTGATGCTTGAATAACATAAAGGGTAAAGGGAAATCTCCTTCTCTTAGACAAAGAATTTTTTTGTTTTGTTTTTTCGGTTTTGTTTCGTTTCGTTTTGTTTTGTTTTGTTTTGGGGTTTTTTTTTTTTTGGGGGGGGGGGGGGGGGAATAAGCTGTCAATAAAACTTCTTCTAAATTGATTCGTTTGTTTATTGAAGACTTTATTCATTGATAATTTAGTTTTGAAAAGGATAAATTTTCACATATAGAGTAAACTTTGCTTATTGAACCCATTTAATATAAACGAGCCAGTTATCTATTCTTCTCAAACTAATTGAAGATTAATGAAAAATCCATTTATTGCTCAAGACAAGTGATGCCTGAATAATTTTTCTCTGAAAACCAAATAAGCTTTCTTCCTCCCTGTTCAATGTATAGCGCCTACGATAGGATTGGTTAGTCAAGAAGGGATCCTCACTTCTTATAGGCACCTGATCCCACCTCTGGAATTTTCAGTGGTCCTTGTTTAAGGATACAATGATCTTGTCGGCAAATACAATTTATCTTTAAGTCAAATGCTGACTGACTTATTGCTAGTCCATTATTTAGACTCTGAAATGACGATGACTGTAACCGATCAGCAGGGATGCTCACTCTTCCATGGCACCTGATCCAACTTTTGATGTTTGAAAGGTCCTTGATTTCTCTACTCCTATTTTGTATTGTTTTATGGACTTTAATATTGAATACTCTTCGTTATCTTCATATCCCACTTGATACAAATTATTCTTTTTCAAAAATTTTGGAAAATAACAACTTGAGTTATAATTAAACAAGTAAAAAAAATGTTTAACCGAAATGATCTTTTTTTAAATTGAATGGGATTTAACGTGACAAAAATTTGTGTAGAGAAATAAGGATTGTCTCGAAATGGTAGCTAGAATTCTAAACATTATAGAAAATTTACAATTCCTCAATAATTAAGAAATTCAATGTCCACATCATTTACGAGAAAGATATGTCAAGAAATATAAACCCATCCAGGGTTCTTTTTTCTTTTTTTTTTTTTTTTTTGATCATCTCTCCTTATTAATCTTGCCGAGTATGGCAAAACATGAACAAGATGACGGATCGTGTTTCAGATATTCGATATCCAGGCCATGTCAGATTTTCTTGTAATTTAAAGATTAGGAAGCAATAGTCTATACACATGTATACATTTGTAGGAAATACAAGGTAAAGAGTTTTACTTGAAATAAGGTGGAATTCAAGACTGGTCCCTTTTGTTGTTACGAAAATTACTCATATTGACAATTATATTGTCAGTTCCTTTGTTGGCATATTGAAGTTTAAGAAAAAACGGATCTTTTTGCTACGTTTTCTTCGGTAAAACATGGCAATTTGAACACTTTATGATTTGCAATATTCATAATCACAAATACGGGCTTGTGTTCTCTGTCGAGGAATCAAAAATTGACTTAATTGACCTTTTTAAGAAGAATATTCAAAAAGTTCAACAAGAGATATTTAAGTTACGTGCAAATGTAATGAAGATCTAATTGGTGATTTACATAAGGTAATAAGCCTTACAAAAATACATGTACCATAGTTCAAGAAACTATAGTTTACTTTAGTTAACTTTAATTTACAATTGTTTACTACAGGTAACTATAGTATCAAAGGTTTTACCATGGTAAATCAAAGTATTTTACTATGGATTTCAGATTGCTATATTTTACGTTCTTCAATTCATGCCGGTACATATTTTATATTGAATGAAAATATTACTTGTATAATCAAATAATATTTCAAAAGGTTGTTCCTGACACATGTTTCATATTTGGATAGTTTACTTTAAGAAGACTTTCATGCTTATCTAACAACCAAGCTTTCTGATAAACATTTCAATCAAATTCCCTTATTTATGCAGCAATATACATTCATCACCTGCATACGGAGTTTATTTCCCGCAGTTGATTCGGTACAGAAGACCAGGCTATTTGTATGTACAATTGTTGACCAACAAATTGATGAAACAAGAATATTAATAGTCTCGTTTAAAGTCATCATTTTCGCAAGTTCTATGGACGATACAACAACCTTGTCAGCAAATACAAATACATGCTGACCGGCATTTTTCATACTAATTGTTAAGCTATTATATAAACGCTGAGTTTTTGACAGGTTTATTTCTGTCATTTCCCGAAAGAATTCTTTTTAGATTGATCACTTGATGTTTTCGTCTGTTTATAATATCATGTTTCATTTCATGCTTAATCTATAGGAGACGATGATTTAAATACTGACTTGGTGCCTAAATAAATTTTGAGTGCTTCAAAATATTTGCATTGACAATTAAAACGTGTGAACATGAAGACAGATCGCTCATTGTGATTTTTTAAAATTCATGTTGAAGTCTGCAACATGTTTTTTTTATTTCGTTTTCTTTGTTTCGGAGTTTCTTTCCGTGTTTGCTATGCTCCTATTTTGTATTGTTTAATATATTTTTAAGCTTAAGTACTGTTCGTTATCTCCATGTACCTCAATAAAAATTGTTTAGATCTTCATTGTTGTTGTACAATCGTTTATAAAATCATGTGAATTTCACCTTTCTGAAATGAAGATATTAAAATAATTATAACTAACCTCCTTATATAGGTTCGAGGTTATTTTGTTAGAACATTGATAAGAAGTGATATCGCTTGAACATTTCAAATTATTCGGTAAACAAATCAAAAACATGTATCTATAGATTTATATCCTCAATAAAGAATTCCATAATAAATAAAAATAAAGGCAATTCAGCAAACTTCATAATAAAAGAAAACGTAAGGTTATCAAAGTATAAATTTTGCTTGAAAGAATGTAATGAATTGGCATCAGTACATAATTTTAATACGTGCTTAATTAAATAGAAATTTTGTAGAATCTTAGGATGAAACATATGGATTCCAGATCAAAAGTCTATAAAACAATACAAAACAGGAGCAGAGCAAACACAGACCTTCAAAAAATCAGAGGCGGGATCAGGTGCGATGGAGGAGTGAGCACAACTGCCAACCGATCAAAGCCGCCGCGTGCTCCTTGTCATGATCGGGAAATAATGGAAAAATCAGTCGTGAATTCAGCGTATAAATAATGGATAAGGATAAAATGTATTTGCTGACAAGGTCATTTAATCGACCATAGAACTTACAAAATGATGACTTTAAACGAGCATGTTGTAATTATTGTTTCATCAACTTGTTTGTCAATAATTTACCTCGTTGTAGAAATTGTTCATAAGTGGAGTATGCTCTTGTGTATCAAATCAACGGAAATATGTAAACTCCGTATGCAGATGATGAAGATATATCGCTGGGAAGTTGACGATAGAAAAGTAAAAGTCATCAGATGCACGTGTATCATAGAGCTTCGTTATTGGATTACCATTAAAGTATTTTTCAAATAAAATATTAAAATATGAAGATAGTATCTTTAATCTTAAGCTCAACAGGATATATTATATCGACATTACAATGGACATTCCTATTGTTAATTGACAGCGCGTCGTCGCTATACCTTAAGTTGAGTTCAAGGCCACAGCAAGTGTTTTCTTCTATTCACGTTTGCACATTGTCTGCTTCATATGAATACAAAAATAGGTCTGCTATGAAATAATCAGTCAGCATTTGACTCAATGATAAATTGTATTTGCCGATAAGATCATTGTATCGACCTTGTTTAATCAACTTGTTTGTCAATAATTAAGCTTCTTTGGGAAATTGTCCATACGTTGAGCATGCTCCGTATGAAGGTGATGAAGGTATTTTTCTGCGTAAGAAAGGGATGTATTAGCATGGAGTACTTAGGATTTGATGTCGTTAGTTTTTTAACAAACTTGGCATACCAACAAATTATCACACTGCGTTTTCTTTTTTGCGATATGGAAATCTCGTGTTCACCAAGATTGCAAACGAACTGAGTAACCTGAGTGGTTTTAATGCTTGCAAGGGAAATATACAATGATCGATTCCACTGCAACAAAAAAAGTATGATGTTGACATTGCTAGAAAAAGAAATTAAAATTTAAATACAGAGATCTTTCAAAAACACTTTCCCATGAAATAGTACACAAAATTTACTAGTGATTAATGAGCACCTTGTACAAATGGCGTTTTGTAGTCATTTATCTTAGACTTTTAACACGAGTGGACTCTTAGGAATAAAACAAGAACTAAATAAACTGCCAAATATGAGGCACTTATATATCGGATGAGCAGTTTTAAAACTTAAAAAAATAAAGCAAAATTTATCATCTTATATTTTTTTCATAAACATAATATGAACAAAAGAAATTAATGTTTGAAATGTTTACAGAACACCGCTTCTTGTTAGCACTTTATTCTGTATCAAAATATATTGAAATGTGATGTAAGAATATATATGCGTGGATTTATTTCATTCTCACGCATGCGCACCTTTAGGATGTTCAGGGCTCCGTTTTTGTTTATGTTTATGTCCTGTTCAAGGATTTGAACTGTTTAATATTTGTTTATGTGATCGATCAATGTTTCTTATTTTTACTTTTTTTTTTCGAAATGTTTCTCAAGAATTTAATTATAAGTTTCTTCTCTAAAATTCTGCTTACTTAATCGAATGACTGGGCTTTTTCATTTCTACTACTGGTAATTTACAGGAATATTATATATTCTGAAAAGAAAAAGTGATCAACTGAACACAGCGCTCGCCAGAAGAATAAAGACCCCTGTTTTTCTATCAGGAGATTTTTTTCCTATTTTTGATTTTTAATAAATGTTTAACTATGCTTGACTATATATACATGGAACAACATATTGTGTCAAATGCTGAGTGACATTTTCTTTAATAGAAATTATAGTTAGCTTATTACTTAGATACTGAATTACCTACATTTTATTGTTTATCGTTTTTTTCGATTATGACAAGAAGTTCATGGCGTGTGTGACCGGTCAGCAAGGGATTCTTACTCCTCTATGGCACCTAATCCCACCTCTAATGACAAAATGAAACATGTGATCCCACCTGTAATGTGTTTGGGGGTCAGTGTGTGCTCTGTTCTTGATTTATATTGTAAGAAAGGACTTTAGAGCATAGAAACTCTTCGTTTCTCCCTTTATCTCATTACTGGCAAAACCTAGCACCACGAAACTACATGTGAAATTTCAAAATAATCAAACTTGAAAAAAAAAAAAAAACACTTCAACATCAGTATGAATAGATTGCCGCTATTGTAGCCTATTGTAGCCTTAACATATTTCTGTTGCTCTTAATCAGTCTTACAAAGCCGAGGATGCTTGTAAATCAATAAGATTTATGATGAAATTGCTTTCATAAGAGGATTAAAAAGAATTTATAAAGATTTTGCTTTTATGCCGTAGCAATTGTCAAGATTTTCCTGACACATGCCCATATTAAATTTTTTCTGACTCATCTTTTGCTCCTATATGATATAAGGCCATAATTTGAACATTCTTTTTCTGAAATTTAAAAAAAAAAATGTTTTTAATATACGGATGACTATTATGACTAAACGTTTAACTAACAATAAATACCTATAAGTGCAATATCCAGATGATCAGAAAATATCATGTTTTATTGCCTTTCCTTCCATAAACTTTCTGACATGTTATAATCTCTCCTTTATTCAACAACACTTTCAGTCGACTACTCATAATCGTGTTTATTTCTGTGTTTCAAAGGTCTTACATAAGAGATGAATGAAAAGTGGAGAAAAAAAGAACAGTATACAAGCTCAAAAGTCCATTGTTTCAATAAAAATCGGAAGCAGAGCAGACAGCGACCTCTAAAAAAATTAAAAGGGGGGGGGGGTGTCAGGTACCATTGAGGAGTAAACGTCTCCAGTCGCCTGGTCAAGACTTTGTCGATAGACTCAAATCATCTGTTGTCACATTTGATTCTCTTTACCCTGCAGCCTGACGTCAGTGACGTCATAGACGTAGTGTTTGAATTCTCAGTGCAGCGAGATCAAGTACACACATCCGTCATGAACAGTTTTATTTCAAAATAAACAGGTCACAATCAATGTATCGTGATAAATTTCTGAAGCAGATTTTTTTTAATTAATATTTTTTCGTGTTTAGTAGCAGAGATTCTCTCTATTTAGATAATTTTGAATGTTTATGTTTTTGTGTGACGTCACAATTGATTTCCCGCACTCGGAAAATACGAACGTGAAGCGTTTTATCATGCTTACGTCTAATTCAACGATGTCCTGTGCGATATTGAGGTAAGCTTTACCCAGTGATATTTATGCAGTAAATAATTACGATGAAGGATTGACATTCAATCGTAAATTTAGAAATATTTATTGACAGAATTTTTTTCCAAATGAGGTTTTCGTTGAAGTTGCCTTGAAAAATGCAGAAATTATCCCACCCAAATACTATATAAAATTAAAACAATTGCTTTCAGATAATTTAAACACTACGAATATTCTGAAATATTTGATAATATAGTATTATCTATCATATTTATCGTTTGTGCGTAAAAAATAGCATTATGGACTCCGTTTTGGGCCCGTAAACATGAAATATCTAAACTCCATACAAACTCTAAACAGGGCGGTATTTGTGGGGCGATATCTTTTAAATAAGTCAAGAAATCCCATGCAAGGAGCGTTTTAAAATGTTAAGTACATATTAAATTAGTAATATAAAAAATACGAAAAAAATTCACTGACAGGAATTTTTTCAGCGAAAGGTCCTGTTCCTCCTTAATTGTCAACTGATTTTTTTCCGATCGTGACAATGAGAATATGACGACTTACACAATGTAGTAATGCTTCATTGCTCGGGGACGCCGTATTATCTCCAGCCTCCAAAAATTGAAACAATATTCAACAAAAAGTTGTTCTTGTTAATGATATTTTTCTAATAATATTTACCCTATTTGATTCCATAAATGTATTTTCTATGGATGTAAACTTTTTCATATTTGGTCGCATCTACCTATACAACATGACAATGCTTTTTATTCCAATTTTAGAATATTCAGTGTCCATGTTTTATGTCAAATTAACTAATTTGCTATGGATTTTTGATATACTTTGTTTTACCTTCATCCCTTTTTTGGTTTAATCCGAAAATAATAGCGTGTCGATCAATCAATATCTAACACCTTTGAAACTGATTTTGATGTACAAGGGACATTTCCACCTTACAATATCTTTTTGCAAAATCTTGAATAGGATGCTGCTTTTTGCTAAGCTTTTAGACATGGAGATGCTGGTTTCCTCTATCTCAGTAACATAATGTATAATATAATGTATAATATTGAAAAAATCATCATATGAAAAGATAATTTTCTAAACATATTTTTTCCATCGGTTTTAAAAGTTTCGTATCTTTGAATACATGTATGTGATTTTAAACATTTTAATTTTTTTAACACTAAAGGCATAATTAAAATTAGCATCTATTTAAAGCAATTCAAACACTTAACTACAATGTTTTGTTTGACCAAAGAAACCATTTACTTCATTAATCGTTTTTTCCAAAAAAATTTTTGCAGTCAAACATTGCATAATTCCCTGTCCACAATGTTTTGTCAAATGATAATTGAAGTGTTTGTAATCTTTATTGTTTTGTAGCATGAGAGTATTACAAATTGTTTTAAATAACATCTTTGAAAAATCACCTTATTTATCAAATGCTCATGCATTTAAAATTGATCAAATGCTCATGCAATTAGAATTCATCAAAATGAAAAGGAAGTTGGAATTCCCTGACAAAATATAACTTAAAAGAACAGCTGATAATTCAGAGTTCAGTTCTATTCGACTGTATCCGGAACTATGAGGTTCCTGTTGGCAGTGCATTTGTTGGTTCTATGTGTAGGACTGGGTGATGCTTGCTATTGCCCCGATTATCCACCAAACGGTTGTGATTCACAATATTGTAAGTCTTACTTCTTTATTCTCTTTAAGATCTTTTTTTTTTTAAATATTTGTTTTAAAAAACAGAAAAAAATAATAGAGATATGTTAGTCCATGCACACAAGTTTTTTAAATATAATTTTTAATTCTTAATTTCATTTTAGCCATCCTGGGAGACGTACTAAGACGACAAGTCCAGCGACCTGGAATAAATGGTAGAAGTGTTTACACAGTTAGAGTGTTACAAATCTATAAGGTATGTGTCTAACAAGTCCAGCGACCTGGAACAAATGGTAGAAGTGCAGTTAGAGTGTTACAAATCTATAAGGCACGTGTCTAACAAGTCCAGCGACCTGGAATAAATGGTAGAAGTGTTTACACAATTAGAGTGTTACAAATCTATAAGGCACGTGTCTAACAAGTCCAGCAACCTGGAATAAATGGTAGAAGTGTTTACACAATTAGAGTGTTACAAATCTATAAGGCACGTGTCTAACAAGTCCAGCGACCTGGAATAAATGGTAGAAGTGTTTACACAATTAGAGTGTTACAAATCTATAAGGTATGTGTCTAACAAGTCCTTGAACCTGGTATAAATGGTAGAAGTGTTAACACAGTTAGAGTGTTACAAATCTATAAGATACCAGTTTAAACTTTAGAGAATGTTTCTTTTACTTTTTTTAATTCATACCGAAATGGCCGAAGGGAGTAAAAAATAGTCTATTTTCTATCAAAGTCCTAATTTTGGGGAATCATTAAGATTGAAATGAATAGGAAATAATTTAAGAATGAATAATTAACAATGGAATTTATTGTATAGCAAATAGTAGTTGATCCATTAAAAACTACAAATCAGGAGCAGAACAAACACGAACAACTTAAACATTAAAATTTGGATCAGATTCCATGGAGGAATAAGCATCCATGCCGACCGGTCACACCAGCTGTTAGCTACTTGTCATGGGAAATAACGGGTTAAGCAAGAATATAAGCAATCTCCTTAACCAAGTTCTATGGTCGATACAATGAACTTGTCAGCAAAATACTATTTATCATTGAGTCAAATGTCGACCGATGTTTTTCATACTAATTGTTAGGCCATTATTTATACACTGAATAGACGACAGAATTTCAATTTTTTCCGAACATGACAATAATCACTTAGCGGATCTGACCTGTCGACAGGGATAGTCACTCTTCCATGGCACCTGATACCACGTCTGGTGTTTTCTAGGTCCATATTTGCTCTTTTCCTGTTTTGTAAGTTTTAATGGACTTTTGATCTTGAAGACTGTTCGTTTTCTCCATGTATTCATATGTTAAGTTATTTTGAATTAGGCTGAGAGACCCCTTCCCTACGTTTGGCCCGGCATTGTACGGATATCTGCTTATCACGGAAGTTCAACCTGTGGCGTTATCCTCACAACAGGACGACTCTACGTCATATCCGGTAAAATATTTTCCTTGTTTTAAGTGCCTGTCTCAGAGAAAACCATGCAAATTGAAAAAAATTGTCCAGATGCAATATCGTAGTAAATTTAAAAGTGACCCATACAAATAAAGATTTGGTCCAAATGACCTAAAATATGATTTACATTTTGTCGTAAGTTGTTTCTATTTTTAGTAACGGGGATTATTTGTTTTCCTATAAAAAAGTGTAAAACGAGCATTGACATTCATTGAAAATGATGCATTTTAAGTGCGTCTTTTAAACATATTTGCTATAATTTTTATTTCAATGTTGCATATGTTATGAAAGTGCAATAGTAGTTAATTATATTCATTAAAAAAAAATTACATATATATTTTGTATTTAGCCACATTATATCAGGGAATATACAAAGAATCTAGATTTTAGCAATCAAGGCTTTTTTTTTCAAAGTTTGGTTAATCGTATCTTGAAGCGAGGATGATTTTTTTATTTGAATTATACTGTTTTGAATTTATTCAATATAGAAGAAAAACATATTAAAAAATTGTCGTTGGCAAACAACTCTGCACCACAGAAAAAAATTCCAATTACGGGTGAATTTTTCAATATTAATCTTAAATTAAAACATGAAATTTCATGCTAAAAAATGTTACATAAATGATTAAATGGTATTTTCATGACATAATAAATTTTTAGAAATTGTTTATTAATAAAAAAGAAATATTTTTTTCATTTAAATGCCTTTAATTCTAATATTAATATTTAAATTTTTTGCATTTGCCTAGTCAGAGTTAGGTCCCCTTGCGCAACTCTCCTTTTTTTAAAAGTAAATAATTGCACTGGAAAATGTCTATGGGGAAATTAATAATGACACATAAAAGCAGTCAACTTTCTATGGAAAAACTCACAATTTAATGCAAACAAAATGAGTAAAAATTCACAAGGATGTGATTTTTATAAATTTTCCTAAATTCCGTGTCATGAAACAGAGGAATATCTCGTGTAGTTGATTGTGACAGAAGCACTGAAAAACGTCTAGCATGTTTGAAGTTCTCAGAGTGTATTAAGTCTTTTTTGTCAAGCCTGGGACACCGTAAGAGAATTTATATGTCTTCCGTAAGGGCAAATGTAAACAATGCGCAGTTCGAGGGGAGGGGGTGGGGAGACGCATCCCCTTGACTGAATTTGTAGAATTATCAAATGTATACATGTAATCCGAGATTTCTCTGATTCTAAACCCCGCTTTTACAGTGTATATTATGACTCAGGGGCGTAGCAACAGGGGGGGGGTGGCAGGGGGGCCCAGGCCCCCCACTTTCTTTCCCAACCTTACTCATACTATAGGAAATGTCAATTGAAAGCGTGGTTGGCCCCCTCACTTTAGTGATGAACTGCAAATGTAGTATTAGAGGGGGTGGGGAGATGGATCCCCTTGACTGAATTTGTAGAATTATCAAATGTATACATGTAATCCTAGATTCCTCTGATTCTAAACAATGAACTGCAAATGTAGTATTAGAATTGATAATGAAAATAGTTGAGACTGAGGAAAAGTTTACCTACCCCCCCCCACCCCCCACCCCCCCCCCCCCCCCACCCCCCCGAAATAGGATTTTAGGATTTTTTGCGACTTCGGGCAAACTTTTTTCTTTTTTTTTTTTTTGCTTGTCAACTTTTTCAGGTAAGTAAAAAAAATTCTCTGGCTGCCCCCCCCCCTTTCAAAAACGATGCTACGCGCAGGCCTGTGATTTGTGCGGGAAATTTCGGATTAGTATACATGTATACTGAAGCAAATAAAATATGCCAATATGGATATTTATAAAGATTTGATTGCTTATTCTTTTTATGTGTATAGAAGATTCTTTTTATGTGGAATAATTATCATACTGTAATGATGATTTTATGAGTTTGTACAAGCCATACCTCATAAATTTTTCATTTTACATGCTGAAAACTATCATTTAGTAAAAAAAAAATCGGAAAAAAATGGATCGTCCGGGATTCAAACCCGGGACCTCTCACATGGGAAGCGAGAAACGTATCACTACACATTGGAACTGCTTTTACCTGGCGATAATTTTATATGCAAAGATGAAGTCACATACATGTTTATATTCACATTCGATAATTGTCATAATTTTATACAATGCATGGTGTCTAATTTAACTTTTAATAAACAGTTCTAATAGATGTAATAAGTATATAAAACCCGCCGAGAACCTGTTTTATACGTTATAAGTCTCTTCATGCCCATGTGCTGAAAATAGCGACATGTAATACAATAAATACTAATAAAACAAACGGGGGGGGGGGACTTTGAAAAGGGTGAGAGAGGTCCTAGGGAGTTTTGCAAAAGCTCAAAATCTTCTTGAAATATCGCCCGAAAAGGATAGTGTTACACACAGACAAAATGTATAAATTTTCAACCATGAACTTCGAACATTTGACTTCAAAATCAATAGGGTAATTCCTTCGGCCACAGGGAGTTGTTCTTTAAAATTTAATTGTAAAAAGTTAAGAGGGTTCTCGAGATATCGTGTGGAAACAAAGGCGTTACAGACAGACAGACAGAAAGACGGACAGACAGACAGACCCAAATTAATATCCTCCACTTTTTAAGGACATTCGCAACGTAATTTATCTACTGATAACTTTTCAAGATATTCTTAATTAAAGATTATATTGACATCAGATGTTCACAGGCAAAAAATCAACATGCATTACCAGGGTTTTTGGGAAGATATCATATTATGAAAATTTTAGCTTTATTCAAAGAAAAATATACAAAAATTACAAAACATAAATTCCAGATTTTTTTCCCATCAAATTTGTTTTAGAAGAGGTGTATAAATTTGTATGTAGACATGTAAAGCATTGCACACAGGTCCTTCATTTAGTGGAACTCTTCAAGTCCAGGGAAGAACCCAATAATGTTCAAACTACGTTGCGTATGACCTTAAGCGGGGGACAATTAATTATGATACATGTAAATACCTTTGCCCTTGAAATTTACAATAATATTTCATTTCAAAGTATAAAGACAGGCACTTAGCATCGTTTTTGAAAGTAGGGGGGCCAACCAGAGAAATTTTTTTTCACTTACCTGAAAAAGTTGACAAGGGAAAAAAAATCGAAAATTATATTCATCAAAGTCGAAAATCCTATTTTGTGCCCCCCCCCCTCCCTTGTTGCTACGTCCCTGGAAGAATGTGAGAGAACAGTAAATTGTCCAGATTGTGTTTAATTGTAGAAGAATTCAAGTTGAGTTGAATAGCTCACAAAGAAGAGAGTGTACGTATTGTTTCATTCGTCAAAAAAAAAATCAATTCATTGCACCTCCTCCATAAAAAAAGCAGTTGTCTGAAATATCTCAATGTTTGTATCGATGAAATTTGAAATTTGAAGAAATTGTTCCTCTTAAGGGATGACTATTTGATTCTGAAGGGGGGGGGGTGGCAAATTTTGTTGAGACAGATTATTTATTTTCATGCCAGTCAAGGGAAGATCATTTATTTTCAAGAGTATTAAGGACAGATTATTTATTTTCTTCTTTGTCTTAGAGTACAGCTAGGCACAAAAGTAGTGGTATTTGTTAGTTATGTACCAAAGTATGACATTATTAATGCTAGTCATGTCATATTTATTTGATTGAAGGGGGTCCAGGGGGCAAAGCCCCCGGAAACTCCTGGGTTTTCGTGTATTTTAAGAGTAAAACTAGGCACAAAAATAGTGGTATTGTACCAAAGCATTATTAATATCATTATTATCATACCCCCCCCCCCCTACGTCCCACTTCAATTCGCCAGTGATTCTTAAAATAAAAAAAAATTGGGCTATATTAACATTGCTACAGTGTAGGTATAATTTTTTTTACAAGAAAATTTATTTTTTGCCGTGCATTAGAATTTGCTTGTATTTAAGTGATTCATCACACCAACTGAGTGCACATTGTCGTGTAGGTTAACTGACTACTAGTATCTAGTCTGTACCGCAAGTATTGTCTTATCAATGATGCTTGTGGTAGTGGTCATCATGGTCATACATTCATCTTCTTTCTTCTCACATTTATATAAAAAGATTGCCAATCGGATTGATGCAATGTTACGTGCACAAGGATTTTTTTTTATCTCATTTTATTAATACTATTTGGTTCTAAAATGGCGAGCGAAGCGAGCCAAAAGAAATAGGTGAATTGAAGATGGCGAGGTTAAATTACACTGAAATAAAAAAGGTATTTCTCACAATAATTGAATATCATCAGTCAATGTCAGATTATTTATTTTCTTTGCAGTGGAGGGCAGATTATTTATTTTTCAACATTGTCAAGGACAGATTATTTATTTCTAAAATCTGCCAGCCCCCCCCCCCTTCCCCCCCCTCAGAATCAAATGGTCGTCCCCTTAAAACTCAAATGAATATGTTGATCGAATGACTAGTATGATGAATGATGTGTTCACTTTAGTAACTATCTAGCAAATGTGTATAAAAGGTAATTAAATTTAAGGCTTTTACATTATCCATGTAATGGTTTATAAGGAATTCATAAATCCCCCCTCCCTTTTTATGATTTTTTTTTTTTTTTTGGATTCAGTCATTATTTATTGAATTGTGGGCTATGTATGTCTAAATTCTGAAATACTGATAAAAAAAATCAAGAATTTTTTTTTTCTTTATTTTTGGAGAAGGTTTTTAGGTACTTTATAATTAACGTTTACTGTATTCTTCAAATTTTTGATTTGAAAATTTAACAAACTTTGACTTTCAATATTTTCTAAAATATATATTTGCCAACGACAGTTTTTTCACATTTTGTTAACATAAGCATCCTTAACAATAAGCAACAACATTTATTGGATTCAAATACCCTCGCTGGTTGTTACAGCAATATCAATTCTACCTAAAATTGTCACTTTTTCCAAAAATTGGAAAAGTGCCAATTTCATGACCTTTTTGCACTAAAACAAAATGGATGTTAATCATTTTGACTATGCATTTGTGAAGAACTAACTTTTATCCTTTTACTACAAAAAAGAATATCTAATTAGCTTGTAAAATTGCAATTTTATTTCTCCTCAAAATATGACTAAAATGTTTAAAAAATTACCTCTAATTTTGTTGCATATGAGCTATTTTTAGTAACAGGCCATAAAACTTATACAAGTTTGATCAGCCCGATAAAAATTTGGTTGAGTTTCATTCATGCATGCTAGATTTGGCTCACAAAGTTTGAAGGCGATCAGAGAAACTTGCCTCTGGACCATTTTGCATGGTTTTCTCTGAGACAGGCACTTAATCTTATTTCTACGATCCGTCACTTTTGTTTTCTTTTAATCCCTAGACTACTGATAGAAGACAGGGTGGATACTCTGTAATTTCATTTACAGTAATGTTTGGTTTGGAAGTTTTTTGACATTGTTCTTTTGTTGCTGAATAATACTGGTATTAACGGGCTTTTAATGTAAACAAGGGTTACTTAATCTTTATTTGTTATTGTAGCCAAAATTTTACGTAATAAAAAAATCCGATATGTAGCTGCATTAGCTTTTCATTGACACACTGAACTAATAGAATTGGAGGAGGAGTAACCGATTAATTATCTTAATGGTCAGGTTCTATAGTATTTAGTTGTATCCATAATATTGGTTCCCTGAATTATGTTTGAGCACAAATTTTCATTTCTGAACTTTTGTAATCCGAATTCATTTTACACTTTCAATTGTTCATATTGAGCGAGTGAATCCTGACACCTGATAAAGGTATTGGCTTATGAGTTTTGTTGATTTTGATCGCAATTGGATGTTCTGCAACACAAAGATATTAATGAAATAAATTTGAATAAGAATTCTCCTAAAAATTTTTACATTCTTCGATTCTGCAAATTGTGAGAATATTTCTTAATATTAACCATAGTAACATAGATCTTCAGCAAGTTCATTTTGTCATTATTTCCCTAAAAAACAGGAAATATGTAATGATAATTTTCTTAATGATGAGAAAAGAGCCATCATATACATGGTGCACAGTATTGGGTATTAAGGGGTACTTGCCTAATCATTAATCATGTTAATCATGCTTCTGAATTAGAAATTGTATACATGTATTATTTTCATTTAAGTTTTTATTTATACTTTTAGATTTAGAAGTTTGGCTTTTTTTCCAAAACTACATTTTTATTCTAGATCTGTTGCACTCCTGACACATGCACAATATGTTTTTTTTCTTGGTCAAATGAAAATTTGCTTCTGTTTAACTTTAACACTCAATACACTCAATATAAATAAATATTTGAATTATTTAAAGATAATTTAAATATTACAGATCTGATCTAAAAAACTGAATTTTCGAAGCGTACCAAATTAAAAGGTCTTGCACTCTTGACACTTAAAGCATCAATTCTGAGCATTACACTTCAGTGATTTGCGCTGAGATATGAATAAAGATATTTTGCAAATATAAAGGCATGCTAAGACAACTTTTTTTGTTTGAAAACGAAGGCATATCATCAAAGTTTATTCATATTTTTTTAAGATAAAGCCACAAATATAAACAATAAAAATCTTGCATAGTGAAAAATAGCAGTTAAGTATAAAAAATTATTGATGTGTGATGTAAAAATGATTTGTTAAAAAAAATAGCAATTTAACGTCTCTCCATGCACTTTATACACAATGATATTAATTAATGACAATGAAAATACATCTATTTAACCAATAAAATTTGTACAAGAATCTTGTCCAATTCGCACTAATAGACAATATTTGAATTTTGCACCATAATGAAAAAAGTGCTCTGAAAAGAGGAGAATTAAACCACAAGTTCAAAAAATATGTTTTGCATGAGAACATTAAAAAAGAATAATAAATTTAAATAAAAAAACCAACAACAACGAAGTGAAAAAAATTCACAAACGAAAATATATATTTTTTAATACAAGTTATGCAAGTTATTCTACAACATGAAGCTGTTCAAACGAAATGCTTTTCTCTTTATACCAATCTGTTTCTACCTTACATAAAATATATTTCTTATTTTTCTACCTTACATAACATATATTTGATATTTTTCTTTATTTTTAGGATATTATCAAGGCTCTTCGTTACAGACCAGCTCCTGTTCATATGTCAGACAATGGAACGAAATTCCTTTTTCAGAAAGATGGAATCTCTATTGTAGACATTTTTAAGTAAAACACTAAATTTCCATAGAATATATTGGAAACAATCAATACCTTGTTGTTTAATGATATAAACATTTGTAAATTATCTAAGTTTGTAATGAAACTTCACATACTTTTTTTTTATTTTACGCTCAAATTAAGTAAGACAAAAGGAATAAACTCCGTCTCCTAGACAGAGCATTTCTTCATTTTTTTGAGTGAATGATTTAAAAAAAAAAAAATAAAAAAAAAATAAAAACTATCATTAAATCCTCAACGAAACTGATTCGTAGATAGTTTCTTTATATTATTGCTGCCATGTATCTATTCTTCATGTACGTTAAACTGATGAAAAGTGGGTGAAAAACCCATGCATGGCTCAAAACAAGTGACGGCTGAACAATTTTTCTCTGAAATTCAAGTACGTTTCGCCTACTTTTGTACATTTGTTCAATGTACGGTGCCTACAGCAGGATTGTTCAGTCAACGGGGAATGCTTACCCCTACATTATCGAGTTGAAGGCCACAGCAAGTGTTTTCTTCTGTTCACATATAAGATTTTGCACAACGTCTGCTTCATATAAATGTAGAAAAGGTCGGCTATGAAAGAGTCAGTCAGGAATTGCCTCCATGATCAAGTTGTATTTGCCGACAAGGTCATTGTATCCACCTTGTTTTATCAACTTGTTTGTCAATGATAAAGCTTGTTTAGGAAATTGTTCATACGTTGAGCATGCTCCGTATGAAGGTGATGAAGGTATTATGCTGCGAAAGAAAGGAATGTATTAGAATGGAATACTTAGGATTTGATGTCGTTGGTTCTTTAACACACTTGGCATACCGACAAATTATCAAACTGCGTTTTCTCCCTTATCTACCTTTGAATTTTTTGTGATATGGAAATCTCGTGTTTACCAAGACTGCAAACAAAGTGAGTAACCTTGTGGTTTTTATGCTTGCATACTTAGTGACCAATCAAAACATACACCTAAATTTCTAACACAGGACGATACATTTATGATTCGACCATCAAAATTCAAACTGTAATTTGCGAAATCCCGGGATCTGTGTTTTGCCCTAAAGACAATAAGACTTAATTCTGTTTTGTCAAGATGATCATATATACCTAAGTATCATCAGCGTAGCGATGAAGGGACATTCCATGTTTACGACAGATCTCACCAATGGGTTTTGAAAAAATGCATTATAGCTTAGGACCTAAGACAGACCTTTATGGAACTCCGAATTTTAGTTGACAATCAGATGACATGGATGATTGAACCGCGACTCGTTGATATCTGTTGTTAAGGTACGATTCTTTCCAAAGTAGAGCGTCACCACAGATGCCATAGTAAAATTTGAGACGATTAAGTAGGATATGAGCTATCACGTCTGACAAATCTAACATCAATAGACCTGCACATGAGTTGGACTCTAGTACTGAAACGCTATCATCATGCATCTTCAGGAGGGCTGTCTATGTGGAATGGTGTACTTGATATGCAGATTGGTAAGTATCATGTATATTGTTTGCCACAAGATGATGTTCTATTCGTGTACTAACCACATTTTCAAGATGAAAGGATGGTTGGAAACGGGCGGTAGTTCTTGAATTCATCTGCATCGAGTCCTTGTTTCTTTAGAAATGGGCGGGCAATGGCTTCTTTAAATGATAATGGTACCGATGGTTATGTCAAGGATTTAGTTGATTATGTTCGTAACAATAGGAAGCAGATTTTCAATGCATGACTTAAGAATTTTTTGTAATATTGAATAATCCGGTTTGCCTAAGACACAATGACTTTCGTCAAAATTTGTATTAATGTGCTTGACTTTACGTTTAAAAAATAAACAATTTGAAGGCGTTTTAAATGGATAAATTGTCTTGGTTTTATATATTTAATTATTGAATTATAAGGAATAAATTAGATAGCAACCGAAATTATACTACTATTACTATTAGTAATATTTACCATAATATAGATTAATGCTAAATCATATTGTGTCGCATCTGTTTCATACAGCTTTTATTTTTTAATCATTTTCATTATCAAAAAGCCTGGACTTTAATTTATCGTGGGGAATGATTGTGTATTAAGTTGTGTATAAAGCATCAAACTTTTTTTGTGATTTATAGTGTACTTTTAAAAATATTAACCATAATAGATTTCTAATCATATTGTGTCGCTCCTGTTTAATAGAGCTTTTATTTTGTGAACATTTTCATCTCAAAAGTCCAAAAACAATGGTGTTTCAATCACTTATTATCCAACACCTTTAATGTTTAGTCTCAAACTTTTATAATTAAATCAATTGTACCATAGTTGCGAAAATTTCACTTCCAAACAACGTGCCAAAATTAGAAAAATGGTCTAGTTCATCTATTTTGTAAATTATTCAAAATGTTCGCTTTATCCAGGACAAGCCTAATATCAAAAATTCAACAGAACTGCTTTTAAATATGAAACGTTTTGAAAGACTTGATTTTCGAATATTTACTCATGAATATCTTAAATTCTCATATTTTCAGAAAATCTGATGAAGACCAAGTCATGGGGACTATTTGTTTAAATACAAAGTGTTTTCTCAATCTCAGCGACAAATTTCACGGTCCATTAAAATATAAATTGCTTTATTGAATAATCATAATTATTTAAGTTCATACAGTGTGCTAAAGAAGTCTTTTGTAACTTCACGTTTCAAAATAATTTATAATTTTTAAGAATATTTAAATGCAGTGTGACTTTAAAGATTTCCGTTCTTTAATTTCTATGAAAAACAACAGCTATCCTCAACAAATACACATTGATTAACTATATATTCCTGTTTTTTTTTTATTTGTTTGTTTTTGTTTTTTCTTTTTTTGTCCGAAAAACCAGTTACTTTATAAATGTTTTATTCCATAATCTTTGTTTCGATAAAACATTTTATAATTTTTTCTACGCAATGATTTATTGGAATAAAAATGATCTAAGTCTGTAATCTTTAATCTTGTCAAGGAGTTTCACTAATTTTTTGAAATAACATCATTGAAAATTCATCTCATTTATCAAATGAATTCATCAAAATGAAAAAGGTATTTGGAATAACCAGACAACAAATAATTTAAAAGGTCCAACTTAGACTTCAATATTTATTATTTGGCGATTGTAATGAGAATGAGAATCCTCTTGGCATTACATCTTGGTGCTTTGTGTGGGATTAGTTGATGCTTGCACATGTGCCTGTATACCAACAAACGGATGCAATTCACAATATCAAGGGGCGACCTAGGTCGTTCCACGTCAGAGCAGCGCTGTTTGACGTCACAATTGCAGTTTTAGTTTGTCTCTGTCTGTTCCGTTCGAAATACGTCTTCTCTTTTATACGTAAACTTCCGACTTTCCTAACGACAACAAACAATGAAACACCATCTGTCACCTGTAATGAATCACCGAGTAAATAGTTAATTATGCCGTTTGTTAAGAAGTCCACTGCAGCACGATTATTTAAGTTAAAAGAAGTTAGGAGAAAAAAGGTATAAAAAAGATGATCATCAATATGCGCAAGGTAATTTCGAAGTAACAGAAAGCACCTGTGACGTACATGCAGACGTGGGGGCCGTGGAAGAAGTGGAAACATTGGGTAGTTGGTTGGAGGGATGCAGGGTTGTTGAGTTGGGAGTCTTGGCCGAAGGTTTGAAATCATGCCAGCTCTGCTCACAACCCTTGCAGTTATTGAACATCGTCGGCGAGAGGAATTTCGGTCTCGGACAAATTCTCTATGTTCAGTGTGGTTACACTGAATGTAAACATGTAAATAAGGTGCCAACCGGATCCCGTCATACCACTGAGAAAGGAGGGCTTGCATGGGATGTGAACACCAAGTTAGCGGCAGGTGTGTACGAATCATTTGGCCCATGTTATATAATCTATAATACGTATCCATACAACAAAGGAAACAAGCAGAAATTCAACTTCCAAGGATTATTTTGTAAATATTCACTATGTTGGCCATTGTTGGAGGAAAATATATACAATGTAATTCCTTAAAAATAAATGTCATAGATTTACATTGTGACCCTCATAAACCGGTACTACGAATCACCGGAATGCCCTGTAATCACCGAAATGCCCCAAGAAATCACCGAAATGCCACCGAAAAGCCCCTTATATTGTTAAGAATAAGCAAAAAAATAATATATATTAATAAAATTAACTGTTCTAAAGCCTAGATACCAATTAAAAATTTTATAATTCTAGCGTAAGTATTTTTATTTGAAGATATGTGCATGTTAGTATCAAAGAAAAATAACTCTCACTGATTAAAGACACGTGCCAATTTTTTTTTTATTTTTAATTTCCCCCATTTTTCATATAAATATTTTCCTAACAATAAGTCATTTTTTCATATCAATTAATTTTTTTGTAATATTATTGACCTATATTCTTGACAAAGTTGACAAATTTACCTTAAAATAATTTTTAAAAGTTGTTGAATTAGTTCAATACACATATTACATGATTAATCAAACAATTGCTACTTTGGAAAGATTTGCCATTTTACAAGAGAATTGTTCCGTATTTGACCTGACTGACAATGTATCTAATTAATTAACAGAATAAATAATCATTTAGAAAAAATAAGAATATTTAAATGGCTTTACGAAGTACAAAGTTTAATAACCTTTTTCACTTTTCGTGATTGCATTTGTCTTTTGAAATTCTTTCATCTCGGTCGTAAATTATCACGGGAGTTGGTCTACCGGTACTTTCTCTCTCTCTCTCTCTCTCTCTCTCTCTCTCTCTCTCTCTCTCTCTCTCTCTCTCTCTCTCTCTCTCTCTCTCATTGTGTTTGGTAAAAACATTAACTTTAGAGTCTATAAAAGTACATATATTTAATAAAAGAAAAATTTACTCGATAAATATTGACAGGTATTTAGATTTTACCGCCAGACCTATTTCCCCAGGCAGGCGTTGGCAGGCGTATAAATAGTCCAATATGGTTCACAAAGCAAAAAGTCAATAAAAAATGAAGAAAGGGAAAAAAAAGAAAAGGACACAAACATTTTTTTAAACTTAAACAAATCAAAATTCCCCAAAACTTCAACTGGTTAATAAAACAATGTAAGTATGATATAGGTAACTGTAATAATAGTATGTGCACTTGACTATTAAAATGAAGACCAGGAACCTCTACTAACCTATTTTAACATTAAATTATTAATTATTAATAAAAGGTCATGAAATGGTAACGGTCACAATCATTTTCATAATGTTTTCTGAGAAATATCATAATTATTTTTTTAGATACGTAGATCTCACTTCCCATGCTTCGTAGAAGATTAACACCAAATATGAGTTATCGCCCTTTGAACTCATCGAGCACAAAACCTAAAAATAATTAATTTTGCGATCATTTATGCTTTAATAAAAAAAATTAAGCATTAATTTTTATGGAAAACATCATGTAAAAACACATATATGGGCATTTCGGTGATTTTGTTGGGCATTTCGGTGATTTGTAAGGGCATTTCGGTGATTACGGGGCATTCCGGTGATTCGTGTTACCCCTTATTGGGTACTTTTTGCTTATTGGGTATACCCAATAAGAAGTGTCACTGAATATGCTTAAAACACCCTAACTGGGTATTTGCAGGTTAGTACCCAACAAAACTTGGACACGACGATTTGTCCAAAAAAGTTGCTTTCACGGACGCACCGTGTTTTGTGTTTCAGTTTTACATTCGAAACTCTAAATTCTCGAGAGTTCCGAAAATCAACTTCCGTTGATCCTGATCATAACAACGTTTGTTTTCATGGAAAAAAAATATGGCGACTAAGAAACACTTAATGTCAACAAGATTGTCTAATTGACAAAAGAAAAGGTAAGTTTATTCGATTAATATTTATCTATTGCTGGGTTCTTGTTTAAGGAAAATTGATTTTAATGTAATTTTGAAAACAATTGTGCACAAAATTAAAATAGATATATCGGAACAATTAATCCTAAGTTGCACTTGTATGTATTTTGAATTTTCTCTGTCTTTTTAACTCTCTTGAGGGCGAGAAGTATTTAGTAAATGATCGTATATTGTTAGATAATATTTAATAAATCGAAAGGTGTTAATTATTTAATTTAATATCTTAACCAACTAAGTATGTTCTGACAATGTATATTGGAAAGGGAAAAGAAAATTTTAACAATCGTGTGTTCATAAATCAGCTGTAAATTATCGGTTCATGTAGACAGTATTAGTATTACTACAATCGCAAAGTGAGCTGAGATGATGATAAATGGGATAATTGACAACAACTAAATAATTGTATGTAAGTTTATCTCATCTGATATGTAAGAGATTCATTGTATTACTGAAAAACGTTCAGTCAAAACAGTGCTTCTTTCTGTCTTTGATTTTGAGTGTCTGCTTTATTTTGATTTTTTAAAAATTATTGCTTTTGGCATTTGTTTTAATTAATTTAAAACAATACTGAAATTGATATAGGGCTACTATAACTATTTCACATAATGGGTGTGTAATTAGCACCGCGCTACACCCGGGGCTTCCATTTTTGAGGATGGGGCTAGTGGTTTTCTGCACTGAGGAATCCCCTTGGGCTATTAGGAATTGTAAAATACACATGTAATGCATGAAAAGCACCACCGGTATTTTCACTCCTTCCGTATACGGAAATATTCCAGACAGCATGCTCCTATTATCCATACATCTCCACAACTGCATCCATTTTGCAGTACTACCAGACTGATTTACTTAAAAACGATCTTTTTTTTCCTAATTTGAATTTCCCCCCTTTCCTTTGTTTAATATAGCAATATTTGCACGTACATATATGCCTCACAGATATCTCATTATTAAATTATATACATTTACTCAATCAGCTCAATGATAAGTGTCATGCAATTATGTTGCGCTTTTTTTTTATTTAAAGCCATATATGGTGTAACTGATCAAAAAATATATTTTTGAAAAATACAAAATTAAGTAAAGAAATATTGTTAATGCATTTAAATTAAAGCTTTTCATGCAATTCGGAGCACGGAGAACACCTTGTTTCATCTAATAATACGATTTTATCTTCTCTGTAATGTGTTATTTAAATCTTTTGTATTTTCTTCCAAGTCGGAGAAAATTTCGAGAATCCAAATTAAATTTTGATATCTTTATAACGCAGTTGACTTAGATTTTGTAATTTACGGAAAATTTCTATCTTTATCATGTTTATATAAATTAATGATACAAATAATAAGTTTTTATAATTTCAGTCTAATAATTTTCATTGTACATACGCCATATATGGCTTTAAACGATTCAAGATGAAAACAAAATGATTTTTGCTTCGTTTTAATTAGACGAACTAGTGAATGACCAGAAAAGGAATATTTAAAATCTTTTTTCATTTTTTTAAATCATTAATTTAAATACGATTAAATTTTACTAGCGAAAATTAAATTAAACTTTAATTTTAAAAAGAATCATCTGTTTCTAAGTTAATACCCTGACTTTCTTCACGATGAACTTTTTTTCAATGTTACTTTTTAATTTTTGCCTCTATATTTGGGCTTGTCACTTTTTACTCGGGGATAGTAACTTTATTGCCACCAAGCTGTGGATTAGTACTTGATTTCCGTTATTGCACAGCGATGACTATGATTTAATAGCACAAAAAGCTAATGGGTTTACGTATGTGAATTTATATGATTAATGCTTACTTGTGATTTTAGGATAACTGGAGATAATGCTTCCTTTTTTCCATTGATATATCATAAATATTTTCCTAAGTATTATGTTAAAATAAATTGGTTTATATTTTTTTTTATAAAAGTAATCAATAATTGCAATGGAAATTAAAACCATAATCATGTTCATTGAGGATTTTCAATATTTAACAGGTCAAACAGGAACTTCAATTGTGAACATTGCAGAGAACACACTCATCAGAAGATGACCCTCAGAAATAGGACAATTGTAAGTAATCAGTAAAATGATCAGGAATACTTCTTGCCAACCATAAGATTTTTAGAGACATTACAGGGAATCAAAGTTTTACATAGAAATATATAGGAAAAATCTTTGAAAATCTTCTTCTCAGGAACCACTGGGCCAAAAAAGCTGAAACATATGTGCCCATGGAAGGATCATGGGGTAGTGTAGATTTCAAAATGTCTAAATTATGATCAGTGGGGTAGGGTGGGGATGCATTATGTATAACAAGGGTGAAATCTGGTAAAGAACAGAATGGTCAAAGCTTCTCGGGTGAGCGATGTGGCCCATGGGCCTCTTGTTATTGATTTGTATTAAAAATATATTTTAATGAAGTTTCATACTTGACAAAGCCTCAACTAATCTAAATCTATTTGTTTACATTTATTATTTATATGTATGCGAACTAAACTGACTTTGTTTTAATTTGTTGCTGTATTGTATGATTACATTTTTTTCATGTTGTTGTGATTAAGCAACGAAACTTAATCGTTTCCTTTGTTTTTGATGAATGTCGTTTATAATTCAAGGACGACGTCACTTCTGTCCAGTCCCTTGATATAAGGGAACATGTCTGCGCACCCGTTTCTGCTTCTGTTTACAGCTTACATTCTCAAAAATCAGTTATTTATGATAGAATAATTCCTATCATTCTGATTGGCTGAGATCCAACTATGTAGAAAAACTACTACGTTATATTTACCTGCATATGGCGTTCAAGGTGAATATAAGGGTTTATTTTGATTTCCTCTACATTGATTGAAAAAAAGATCGGAAAATTCAAAATTGAAAAAAATAGTTTTTGGAAAGCTGTTAAATCATCTACCTACTTTTTACTCATATAAACATAACATTATGCTAATACATAATTTGGGTTGGGGTGGAGGGTGGAGATGCTGGGACACTCTCTCCCTCAAATACTTTGTTCTAAGCAAACATTTTTACTTTTTTTAAGCTGTCAGTTTTCCCTGAAAATCCTACAGTAACTTCCATACAAAATCGTATCATATAAAAGAGCCTGACATTATTTTTTCTTTCAGAGCAACTAAAATAAATTTCAAACATTTCACATTAATAGGACAGTTGAGGTTTATTTACATGCAAACTCAGCTTCTCTCTTTGTAATTGGTAAGGACTTCAAATGCCAATAAGTAATGAGTTGTATCATTGAATCATATAATAAAGCAATTATTGCTGTTTTTTTTTTTAGCTCACCTCGACGAAGTCGAGGTTAGTTTATGCTTTACCCCCAGCGTCGGCGTTAGCATCATCGTCCCAGTTAAAGTTTTAGGAGCAGATCTATTCCTAAGTAACTATAAGCCCTACCTGTACCAAACTTGCATGGTTGATGCATCTAGAAATGTTCACTACCAGTCTGCTTCGGATGCTGGATGTGACCTACGTTTTCCAGATGACTGACCAGGTTAACCTTTTTGGAGCAAGTCCATTCCCAAGTAACTATCAGCCCTACTCGGACCAATCTTGCATGGATTATGCATCTAGGGATGGTCACTACCAGACTTGTTTCGGATGCTGGATATGACCTACGTTTTCCAGATGAGTGACCAGGTTAAAGTTTTTGGAGCAGGTCCATTCCCAAGTAACTATAAGCCCTACCTGGACCAAACTTGCATGGATGATGCATTTAGGGATGAACACTACCAGACTTGCTTCGGATGCTAGATGTTACCTACATTTTCCCGATGAGTGACCAGGTTAAAGTTTTTGGAGCAGGTCCATTCTCAAGTAACTGTCAGCCCTACCTGGACCAATCTTGCATGGATGATGCATTTAGGGATGAACACTACCAGACTTGCTTCGGATGCTGGATGTGTCCTTCATTTTGCAGATAAGTGATCAGGTTATAGTTAGTGAAGCAGGTCCATTCTGATATAACTATAAACCCTACCCGGACTAAACTTGCATGGATGATGCATCTAAGGATTGATAAACGAAACTTGCTTCGGATGCTGGGTCTGACCAACAATATCCAAACAAATGTCGAGGTTAAAGTTTTTGGAACAGTTTTGAATTTTAAGACCTATTTAAAGAGAACTTGCTTGATTATTGTTGTCATAATAAATACTTACTGTTAAAAAAATCTGATGTGAGATTTGCATTACCTAAACTGATAACTTTCGTCGAAGTGAGCTTCGTAATCTTTGATTACCTGTCTTTTTAAAGTCAATACGATGATTTAGCCACCTCCGGGCTCGGTGAACATCGTACTTCGAAGATGGCTAAATCATGGTATTGACCTAAAAAAAACCAGCAATAATTGTATAATGCATGATGCTAACCCCCTAGTTTTCACCTCACCTGAGCTGAAAGCTCCAGTGATCTTTTCTGATCACTGTTTGTCAGTCGTCCATCTAGCTGTCTAGCTGTCTGTCCGTAAGTCTGTGAACTTTTCACATTTCCGACTATTTCTCAAAAACCACTTGGCAAAGTTTAACCAAACTTAGTACAAAGCATCCTTGGGTATCTATCGATGGACACAAATAGGTACAAATTTATATATTTTTGAAAAACAAGTTTTCTATTATATTCTGCGAATTCTAAATATGAAATTTAATAATAATTTCTATTCATTATACTATCAACATAAAGAAACTATTGTTTATATGCATATTTATTATCAGTTATATATGTACATGTTTTTGATAGTATTTATAAGAACTCTGATTCAAGGGGAATGACTTTTGAATTCCTCAAATGCTTTATACATGACATTGTATTGATGTTAATAATGATTTGTTATAATGTGAAATTACTTTTGTTGTATTTTGATTTATGTATTGTTTTTTCAGAACTATTTTCTTGTATGATGACTCCTTGAATAAACCTATGAGTAAAACGAACCCTTATTGTGTATCAACAACCATAAACCGTATAACATTACGGATATCTGTTTTAAATAAGAGAGACTATTTTAAGTGACGTTACTAAGGCTAAATAATTGAAAGGCATTTTTTCTTTCCGAGCACCAAGAACATTATTTATTGAACAACACTCGTAAAATAAAAATTTAAGAAAAATGGGTTAGTAACACCAACTTGAAGGGTATTTTCATAACACATTAAACATGAAAGTAACACAAAGGACATTTTGCTCAAACCTTAAGAAGAAATAATAAATCTGTTCCCCTTACCCCGAAAAAAAACAACAATGACATTACCCTATAGGTGTTATGAAAGTATATGGTTTTAAGAATAAAAATGTCTTGGGGACTCATTTCTTTTAACATTTGGAGTCTAACTAGTTACACTAAGGATTAAAAAGTAACGACATAGATATTATTGTTTAATTATAAAGAGTTTTGACAATAAAACTAAAACAAAAAGTAATGCCTGAACAATGAAGGATTACTATCATATGATCTAGAATCATTGATGGGTACATACATGTATACAAATATTTATATATCCAAAAATAAAGTGTAACACCAAAGATAACGCAAAGGACATCTCATTTTATTTGTTTTGTTTTACAGCCTCCTTCAACACAATTAAATACTTTCTACCAGAGGTTGGAGAGGAATTATAACCAAAACATCACCAATGTTATTAATATCGTTTTTTTTTTTTTTTTTTTTTTTTTTTTGTATACAGTTTTTGGTCAATTTAAGTTTTTTTTTATTAATTTTTTCATTACTCCTTTGATCACACAAACACTTACACATCCCAAAAATATTCAAATTTTCTCTATCTGACGTTACTGAGAGGGTTTCCGGATTTTCTGATTTACCACTTTTCTGTGTCTTTTACCTTTTTTGCAACTTTTGAAATGTGTCGTGCTTTAAACATCTTCATCGAGAGAATATGATATAGGCAACAGGCTGCAGAGTAGAAATGTCATCTGTGAAAAAATCTTACATGCTTATTTCATATTCCCTTGTGTTCCTAAACTTCCCTGGAGTTACCATTTTGACCCGATATAAATTAAACATTTCATTTTTAATGTTATTTAAATTGTACCATCTCACCACAGTTGTTTTCTGTTATACATTGAACACAATTACTTTATACGTGATTTTTTTTATTTCATTTTTCTATCTTAAATTTAAAGAGGTAAAGTTGCATTTCAAAAAGAATTTTGATATTTAAATTTACTCAACATAAAAAAAGACTATACTCTAGCTGGTACAAGTGTAGATACAAGAGTATATTTACAATATAAATGTATAATCATTTTGACGTCCACGGTGTTACCAAACCTGTCCTTTGTTAATTTTTAGCATGCATGAAGCATTATATTATGTAAAACATATGATCAGATGATGCAAATATTATTGATATTTTATTTTCAATAAACTTGAGACATTTTATTTTTTAGATTCTTATTTTTTAAGACTGTTTAAATAAACCATTGGAGTTACCCAATTCTATCCCTTGCATAATCAAGACTGCAAAATCATAGAATTGTCAAACGGTAAAAAGCATTTATTAATTATATTGACAATTAAGACAATCACAGTACTATTACGTATTTACAACAAGAAGGGGAAAAAGAGATGAATCGAAATTGCATTCTTTTTATTGAACTTATATTTAGATTGTCCATAGCGTAATTAAATATGTCCTCTGAGTAATTTTTCCAAAAATTTTCAGTAACGCCAGGGAATTATTATATTAAAAAATATTGATAAGTATAAAAACTATGGTTGACTTATGAAGATAGAGCACAGCTCCTAGATCATGTGTACATGTATTTTACTACAAAGTCGCTCATCGACATATTTGCATACTTTGCAAGCAATGACTAATTCTGCAAACTAAACTTCTTATATTTGTTTACAGTGTGGGATTTTGAAATTAAAATTTGGTCATTCCATTCAGAGTGTAATTCGTCTCTTTATCAGTTTTCCATAGAAAAATGCATGCAACTTATCTTCTTTTTTTAACTACATTTAAAAACTAGGAAATATTAGCCATCAACCCTGCATAAATACTTAATATCAAGCCAAGTTTTAAGACTGTGAATTTGAAACATCAAGGCTTACAAGTAGTTTATGTATGATTTTTTGCTCAAATTATCTTCTTGTGTGGTGAACTGATAGCGTTTATTTTGATCACAGAGGATTATTTTTGACGATAAATGAATGGATGCTTTTTGTCTGGAAAAAATACACCCTTTTAGTTTAATTCAAATTTATTTAAAATTGCATGTCAGAAAATGCAAATTCTTCATATCTGTCTGTTTCCCGCATTCGCGCATAATAAAAAAACAAAACAAAATAAATTATATATCAATTGCAAATGTATGCATCAATAACAATTGAATGCAATGAAACCTGCAGCATAAAGACTCTACTGGCTACATGGCTTAACCGAATTACAAGGGTTACCCAAAAGTAATGTCACTGCGCCTATATCTTTTATATTTGGCGTCATATTATCTAATATAACATACCAAAATATGCACAAATATAAATCTAATAAAACTTTAATTTTTCATTTAAGAATGTTTAACTGAATTTATTTGATGGATGTTTAAAACAAAGAACCGCTTGACAACCGAACGTCACAAATGAAAGTGTACTTATTTTAGAATAAACAAGATGACTTGTGTTTGTGAAACACTGATGCCCCCGTATGGCAACATAGTGAAAATTAAACTTTTCTTTATTGCAAATTTAATATATTGGTACACAAAGTAGGGTCTCCTAACTGGAAATACAATTGTGAAATATTAAAGCCATATCACCATCTGTTCCCAAGTTATGGCAAGGTTTTTCTTTCGTAAGTACAGAAATTTTCAAGAGCAAGGTCAAAAGGTCAGGGTTATTGGTATCTAATAAAAGGTCTTGCCACAAAAAATTCAAATGTCTAGGATGGAAGCCCTAGCTCTAACCATTTCAAAAGTTATTGCTAAGGTTAAGTTTTCATAAGTACAAAAATCTCCAAGGTCAAGGTCAAAAGTTTAAGGTCACTGGTTTCCAATAAACGGTCTTACCACATGAAATACATTTGTGAAGTACGGAAGCCCTATCCCTCACCGTTCAGTAGGTTATGGCCTAGGTTAAATTTTTTTAAAAACTCCGAGGTCAGGGTCAAAGGGTCAAAGGTCTTGATATCAGATGAAATGTCTTGCCACAAGGATTAAACTAATAAAGTATGAAAGCACAAACTCTAACCCTTTAAAAGATATGGTAAAGGTCTTTTTATTAAAATAAGTCAAAATCCAAGGTCATGGTCTAAGGGTCAAAGTTCTTGGTATGCAATGAAGGGTCTTCTTACAAGAATTACATATGTTGAGAATGAAAGCTCTAGCCCTTACCGTTCAAAAGTTATGACCAAGGTTAAAATTTTTCATACGCCCGGAAATCTTCAGGGTCAAGGTCAAGGTTGGTGTATCCAATGAAAGGTCTTGCCAAAAAGAATAGATATTTGAAGTACAAATGTCCTAGTATCTACTGTTCAAAAGATATGGCCAAAGTAATATATTGGAATTTTTGTGAAAAAACTGGGTCAAACTCCAAGATCAAAGTCAAATTTTGTGGTACCCAAAGAAAGGTCTTATCACAAGGAATACACATCTTACATATGAAAGTCATAGCTCCACTTAACTTCGTTCACGGGGCATAAAAAGACAAAAAACATTTAAAAGCATCTTTTAAATGCGCCTAATCGCCAATTAGTTTAAAAGATAAAAAAAATACATCATTTTCTAGTCATAAGTTGAAAATTATATGACATCATTGCTATTTTGATCTATCTGTGATACTCAAAAAATGGAGAAATCGCCAGTAGAGACAATTACGTTGATTCACTAGACTCACAGGGAAAAGAATGTAAATAAGAGATTTGTTTAGATGGTTTCAGCGATGTTGGGTTGTTGATGGGTCATTGGGTCAGTAGATTACAAGAAGACGAAAGATAGGAGGGCGGACGGAAATGGTCAGTGGTGTGTGACGTTGTCAAAAAAGACAGACGGTTAGAGCGCAATATGATTAAAATCAGATCCTTTGATCCGCTCGCATAGAATGCTTCACGAGGATCTGAGGAATCCCCACTGAGGGTCATCTCCTGGTGACCTTTCAATAATCCAATCAAATGTTTGCTTCCAAGAATTTAGAAGTATTTCGAATGCTGTTGCAGAAGTGAAAGCCCCGATAATACACGAACGGGAAATCGTCACCTAGTTTTTTAGCTTTCCAAGAGAACAACCAGTCTTTTCTGTTTAGAAATATGATAAGTACTTGCTTTTGATTTGTTTTTTAGCTCTTGTACGAAACAATAAGATCTTCCCCACACCTACTTCCACTTTTACATTCCTTTACCCGAATGTCGCTGAAGTACGACATCTCTGATTGGACAAAATTTTAATGAATATTTTTATTAGAAAGGTCTCCAGGAGATGACCCTCAATGGAGTTTCTTGAGATCCTTTTGTAGCGATCAATGAGAGCGGATTAATATAATAATAATAATAATAATAATAATAATAATACTTTATTTATAGAAGGTAATCCGATTAGTGCGAGCACTAGTCTTCCTCGGGGCCTTCTTAAAAACACATATACAATGTTTTATACAATAATAAAGACAATAATCACAAACATGGAACAATAAGATATAAACACACATTATGTTACAATAGAATAGATTAAACACTTTCATTTCATTATAAGTTCTGAGGAATGATAACTTTTTTTTTCATGAAGAACGTTTCATAAGTAAAAAATTTTCTACCCTACTTTTAAATATTGAAAGGGATTGGGAATTCCTTATACTTATAGGCAACTCATTCCATATAATAACCCCTGAATATTGCAAAGAATTTTTAAATAAATTAGTTTTAAATTTTGGTAAACGAAGTTCTGAATTTGTCTGTGAGCGTAGCGTGTATGATCCACAACTTTGAAATTCAAAAAAATCATGCATATAATCAGGAGACATACCATGGAATGTTTTGAACATCAGAATGCTTTTCTGTAAATATAGAAGTTCATGAACTGTTAACCAGCCTAATATGTTAAACAAGGGCATTGAAGGTGCATCGTATTTTTCATTTAAAATAATCCTAGCTGCTCGTTTTTGAAGTTTGTATATTCTATCGATGTGAGTTTGAGGAGAGTTACCCCAAATAGATAGACAATATAAAATTGATGGTAAAATAAATGCGTTATAAAATAGCTTTCTAGTATGCAATGGAAGGAACTTCTTAATTTTTCGTAAAGTAAATAATTTATATGCAAGAGTTTTGCAAACTGCATCTACATGACTAGTAAATTGAAGATTATGATCAATGCGAACACCTAATAATTTCTCTGTTGTAACATTTTCAAGGGGTTGGCCAGAAAGTTGTAAATGAAGATTAGCGTTTTCTAATTTTGATTTCTTTTGATGTGTTCCCATTAACATACTCTTAGTTTTGTCCGTATTCAAAATCATCTGATTTTGTTGACACCAGTTTTGTATTTGAAAAAGGTCTTGATTCAGAGCTGCTTCAATATATGAAATATTGTTACCATGAAAATGCATTGTAGTGTCATCAGCAAACATATCAATATTACAATGTTCAACAGATAATGGTAAATCATTAATATATAACAGGAATAACAAAGGACCTAAAATAGACCCCTGTGGCACACCTGCTGTGACAGGCAGTGATTCAGATGTGTACGCACCAATTTTAACACTCTGCGTTCGATCATTTAAATATGATTCAAACCATTGAATCGATATAGGATCAAAGTTGTAGCATTTAAGTTTAGTAATAAGTATATCATGATTTACGAGATCAAATGCTTTGCTAAAATCCAAATAAGTAATGCCAACGAAATTTCCTTGATCTATTGCATGCAGCCAATTATCAGTTAGTTTTGTGAGAGCTGTCTGGCAAGAGTGAAATTCTCTAAATCCAGATTGTGCTTTCATTAATAAATTATAGTGAGAAGTAAAGATTCGTATATTTTCTGCTACATGCTTCTCTAAGACTTTCGAAATAGTTGGTAAGATTGAGATTGGTCGATAATTTCCTGGGTCTGATTTATCACCCTTTTTAAATAGAGGAGTTACTTTTGCTATTTTTAACTGTGAAGGAAAGGACCCCTTGATTATGCTGGAATTTATTAAGTGTGTTAGAGGTTTGGATATTACACTAGCTGAAATTTTAAGTAATCTTGGTCCAAGAAAGTCTATGCCAGCAGATTTGCTTATGTCAAGCCTATTTAACATATCAAATACTTTTGTTTCATTGATCAATGGAATTTCAAAAAAGTCTTGATCTCCAAGTTTTGTTTCCGTGTATCTTTTCAATTTTTCTGAATCAAAACTAGTCAATGAAAGATTATTTAACAATTTTCTTGGAATATGTGCAAAATGCTCATTAAAAGCATTTGCAATGTCTTTTAAATTATCAAATTCTAATCCATTATAAGTTATATTGGAAGGGGATGAATTTTTATCTGATTTTGAGGAAAGCTGATTTAAATGACCCCACATTTCTTTTGATGTAGAACTATTTTCAATTACTGTCTTATAATATGTAGATTTTGCATCATTAATTAGAGAGGTGACCTTGTTTCTCCAAAATCTAAAATTGCCCATGTCTCCCTGTTTATGGAATTGATCTCTTTTAATCCTAGCCTCATTTATTTCTGGAGTTAACCATTTAGTGCGAATTTCTGATTTCACACGCTTTGTTTTAACTTTCGCATGCTTATTAAGTACAGAATTGAAAATTGCATAAAAATAGGTTAAAATGTCATCAGGATCATGCAGGAGAATTAATTCATCAAAATTTGCATTATTTAAATCATGCAAAAAATCATGTTCATTAAAGGTTTTAAAGTCACGGTATTGTATTTCAGTATGTCTGCCTTTGCGTTGCATGCTGTTAAATCTTCGGGTGGCACATATTGGATAATGGTCAGACATTGCTACAGGGGGTACTGATATTTCACATATGTTAGCAGGGTGCGTAGTGTAGAAATGGTCAATGAGAGTTTTAGAGCTATTGGTAATTCTTGTTGGGGTGTTAATTAATTGTGTTAATCCCAAATCTACAATTGCAGATGACCAACTCTGCGGGGGGTCTTTGAGCATATCTATATTGAAATCACCTGTAATAATCACTTCCTGATCGTCACAGCAGGTAGCGCACTGAACCTCTCTAACAAAATCGTCTACCCAGCAGGAGGGGGCAGATGGTGGACGGTAAACTGAACAATAAAGTATAGGTTTAGAATTTTTAAGATTAATTTCAAGCCACAATGTTTCTAAATTACTAATTTCTAAATCAGTTCGCCGTTTATATTTCAAATCATTTGAAATATATGTAACTAGTCCACCACCCGCCTTTCCTTTTCTATCTTTTCTTTCAAAAGTATATCCATTTACATTTATAATACAATCACTAATATTTTCATCAAGAAAAGTTTCACATAGAGAAAAAATGTCAACATTTTGTTGATCCTGTAAATATAGAATTAATTCATCTAACTTCGGTAAAATGTGGCAAACATTTAAATTTACAAAATGTAGACCTTTTTTTAAAAGGCCAACTTTTGAATCACACACATTTTGTTTGTTATGATTTTTTGGGGTGTCTGTTGTTGGAGAGGAATTGTAAAGTTTTCTTTGATTTTGGTTCAAAAGGATTTTCTGTTTAGATTTACATAGATCTGAATTTACAAATTTTAAGCTATAATTACTTGAGTTATCATTGAACAAAAGACAGGTGCAAATTGATTCATTACAATCAAAACAGACATTAATGAAAGGGTGAAAATAATTTTTGACATTGTTAATAATCGGACAGTAATTCGTATAATCGGCACAACTTTCATTGCCGCGATCCTACTTTGTGCAAAATTTCTGCTTGTGGCCATGTTCACCACAGTACCAGCAAGTTACTTTGTTACCGTGTCGGCAGTTGCGCGAAGAATGACCTTGCTCTCCACAGTAGTAGCAGTTCTGCACAGTTGAGGAATTTTGATGTTTTAGAATTTTCACATGCGTACTGTAGAGCTTGAGAAGCGAAGCAGTGCCACGGTCGGACAAATGAATGCCATCTCTCCAAAAAGAAGGGGAATTCCAGTGTTTGAATGACTTATTCGATTCGATTAACACAGCACCGTACTCCTCACAAACATATCTAATGCACTTATTCACTTCAGTTACATCTGCATCCCGTCTTGGAATCACTTCCGATAGATACACTGCAATGCTAGGATTTCTTCTTTTTAAATCAGCAACTATTTCTGCAAAGTCGTTCTCGATCGCATCAGTGTTACGGAAATTTGCAACATCATTTCCTCCAGCCTGAATAATAACATTTTGGATTGAGGACACTTCAAACTTTTGTAGTTTTGAACGAATGTGTGCAATACTGGCACCTCGATTTGTACTTACTCTCACACTTTGATCTAAGCCACGGGTTTTTATTCTTTGAAGAATTGAACTCCCGATGATAAGTGTAGATACCGGTATTTCGTTATATTCTCTTGCAGGAGGCTGAGAATTTCTTGTGATGATGTTTTGTCTGTTAGAGGTCGACATATTTTGACTCTCTTTGGAGATGTGTGCATCTGTCTTTTTATTTGTCACTTTCTTAATGGACTGGGTGTTTTTCAACACAGGACTGGGACTGACATCTGCATCTGTTGAGGTACTGGAGGTTCTTTTCTCAACAGTAATTGTACACTGGGTATGCCTTGAAATCCCATTTGTTACAGAGAGTCCCTCAGTCATAGTTTCCTTCTGCTTCACTTTTTTTCCCAGGAGTTTGTGTAGAAGCATTAGAACGCGGCTTGGCTTGTTCTGCTTCCATTAGCTGCTTCTTCAGGATTTCAACTTCTTTGGTGAGCATTTTCACTGTCTCGGAAAGATGTTTTATGCTTTCTGCACTCTTACAATGGCCACCGCATCCCGTTGCAATATTTGATTCATTCAGTTTTTTAGAGGGCCGTGGGGTCGAGGTACAGTTCGGCTGGTCAACAATAATTTTGCACTCCGTTTCAGAGTCATTGTGGGTTATATCTGGTTGACAATTTATTTCTTTCAGAAAGTCGTTCCTGTACCATTCAAATGCTCTAGTCCCTTGAATGAGAATAGTATGTGTGCTACTGTAGATAGTTACAGTAACTGTATCACACACAGATTTGTAAATGCATCCATTCCTCTTATTATTCCCATGAAATGAAAGCAATTTCTGAAGCACGAATAACACAAATTCATGCTTCTGGTCATCGTAGTTTACGGTGACACTTTCTGTGTTAAGCTTAACCTGAATAAAGTCTGGTAAATTCGCCGATGGGTTTAAGTCCAATTCATTATCATTTCCATTAAAAGATTGTGAAAATCAACTAAATGAGTTCAAAAATGATTTAAATATACTAGAACTTACACTCAGATCCATTATTCCATTATCAATTTTTAGTAATCAGCTAGGCATTGATAAGAGCTCATAAAAACACGTCTTATCTCTCCAACAGTCTACCTGAAACCTCATTAAAGGATCTGATTTAAATCAGATTGGGTTAGTGCGATGAGTAAAAAATTAAGTTGGTCTTTTAATACTGCTCAAAGACTTTTGACAGAGGAAATAATCATGAAAAGAGTGAGAGTATGATGGGTACAAAGTTTTCTTTAGGAAAGTGAAATTGTGAACGCGTTCGTGAATCTCAAATATCTTTAATGAAACGATGTGAAGCGTTTAAATGTTTGACGGCACGTATCCGTTAAATGACGTTATTTAGGTATGACGAAAACCATAACAAGACGTTTCATATAATCCAATATTTTGAAAAGTATAAATCATGTTGAATTGAAATTATCATGTAAATGTATTAAATGTAGCTTTCATCATTAATAATTTTGTTGTTTTACGTCAACTGGTAGCGACTTTATTGAAATTGTGACATTACTTTTGGATCAACCCTCATACTACACATAATTGGTATCACCTGTACTCTTCACTAGAAGAGTTATTAAGGACAGATGATACAAACAATTTTTTTCTTTGAAAAAGATTTAATATCATGTCACAAGTTTAGAAAAGTGAATGGTTCTTAGAATTTTTTCTCCTAAGAACTGGAATATGAAAAAGACTTGGAAAATATTAGTTATATTTCAATAAAAAAACAAATATACAAAAATCACATTCAGTAAAGGTTTACAGGTGAAAACAAATTTCAGAATATGTTACCTTGGTGCTATAAGTGTTATATAAACTTTAGAAAAATATACCAAGCCAGGTGAATTTTAAGAGGAATGACAAAAAATTAGCAATATCACATAGGCTGATTTTTACTATTTAGCTTTTCCTAATAAAATTCACCTGGCTTGCTATATTTCTCTTATGTTTATATAATACTTTTACTTATACTTATACTTATAAGTGAATATCTGCAGTACTGTTCATAATTCTCAGGTCTACATGTAATTCTAACGTGTTTTCGTGCATTTGGTTTCTTTTAAGGTAGGATTCTTCTCTGGTTTCTGACAAGATGAAACATTCAAAGCATATTTGCTTATATGTCTTACATATTGAGGTGTAAGGAATTTAAAAGACCATATTTTTCTTTCCTCATCACAATTGTACAACTTTAAATAGAAATGGTAAACTGTGTTTGAAAACTAGCAGGGACTATATTTTTGGCGGAATGGTGGCGTATGAAAATATCTTCTTTTCTGCCTCTCAAAATTATAATAGAACAATGAATTTAGTTATAATTTTTACACAATCGAAGACTTGGAGAAATTTTCAATTGTAAGTTAGATTAATATTGAGGGACTAAACTTTCAAAATATATCAAATAAATATGATTTTTCAAATAAACTAGAACTTTATTAGCTTTTAAACGCTTCCTATCAAAGTGCAGATTTGAGCCAAAAATCCATGAAAAGTATTTTTTCTCTCTTAGTAAACGATCAAAACTTTTTGTTTTTGTATCATTTTGTACATTTATAATACTACTTTATTATATGTGAAAATAAGAAAAAGTTAAATATAGGAAGCATATGAAAATAACTAATATATCCTAAAAAATTAAGAAAAACAGAGAAAATTCGGATTAGCCAATATCCAGTTTAGTTAAATTATTTATGTAAATTTGGTAATATCATGCTATAGACCCGATATAGTAATATGTTTTTCTGCAAAAAGAACAATCATTAAACCTTTGAAATAAAAGTAGGTATCACATGATTGGCAACAGTTATTTTTTATTCTTAATGACAAGGAGAAAGATAATGACCTTGACCTGACCTTGCCTCTAATATAAAACGGTCAAATTTAATTTCACTGATACTATTACTTACTGATATTGTCTTCTTGATTCTGTGAAAATTTCATTAATTTTTAAATATTAGAAATATGAGAAGAATCCTACCTTAAACATGTGTTAGTAATATTTTTTTGTGTATTCTTGTCTTGTAAAAGTCTTGGATTATTATCCATCCATGAACGATTTGTCTTCTTTTATATTACAACAAAATGTTGCCGTGCTTGAAGCATTTGCACATTTCCCTTATTTAAACTTTATTTTATAGCATCGTTCTACATACATCTAGATACTTAATGGATTATTTTCCAGGAAACTTTCATGGATAAAGTAACAGCCAAGTTATTATAATAGAAATATAAATATCGTAGATACTTTTTTCAATGAAAAAAAATTCTTTTAACACTATATCTTAGGTATATAAGTAAAAAAAGGGTAAATCCTTACCATCAAAAAGATAAGTTCCTTTACTTCGGAGTTCTGAATGACAATGAAGACTGAACGATAAATGAACGGTGAACGCCAATAAAAAGGAACAACGAGCGAACGGTGAACGTTTTGTAAATCGTGAACGCGAGCTCACGGTGAACGGTGAACGCAAAACTCTGAACGAAGCGCGTAAGATGTACGCACGCTGAAGGAACGCTTAATGAACGGTGAACAAACGGGTAGTGAACGGAAAAATGGGAAAGTAGAGTGTTTCAGGGACTGTATGGGGTACACAAAGAAGGATATGGAGATAACGAACAGTTTTCAGTCTCAAAGGTCTATAAAACAAGACAAAATAAAAGAAGAGCAAACACGGACCCCCGAAACATCACAGGTGGGATCAGGTGCCATGGAGGAGTAAGCATCCCCTGCCGACCGGGCACACCTGCCATGTGCTCCTTGTCATGATCAGGAAATAACGGAAAAAATCCGTCGTCAATTCAGTGTATAAATAATGGACTAACAATTGGTATAAAAACGACAGTCAGGATTTGACTTAATGATAAATTGTATTTGCTGACAAGGTCATTGTATCGACCACAGAACTTACGAAATGATGACTTTAAACGGGACTGCTGATATTCTTGTTTCATCAACTTGCTTGTCAATAATTTACCTCGTTTTAGAAATAAATTTTTCATACGTAGAGCATGGTCTTGCGTATCGAATCAACTGAGATATATATACTCCTTATGCAGGTGATGAAGGTATATTGCTGCATAAGTAAGGGAAGTTGACGATAGAAAAGTTAAAGTCATCGCGTTTATCATATAGCTTGGTTGTTAGATATCCATTAGTGTCTTTTTCAAGTAAAATATCCAAGAATGAAACAGAAGTGTCGGACTCTCCGGTATCTTTTATCTCAAGCTCACCAGGATATATCGTATCAACGTAGGAATGGAAATTACCATTATGAATTGACAATACGTCGTCGATATATCTAAATGTCGACTTGAAGGCCACAGCATGTGTTTTCAATGGGAATTCCAATAGATTGTTGGAATTCCTGGTCTCCAAAAACCACATAGATATTGTCAATCAGAAACTCAAGCATCTTTTTTATGTCAACTTCAGAGTACTTATGTGTGGACATTGAAAAACATGTCATGAAACTTTACGCCGACAGCTCCGGGTGATCATATAATGTCGTTTTTATTTAAAAGTAATTTGGCAAATAATGAACTACCAAGCTAAAATTTTCAAAATTTCTTTATTTTTTGTTGTTTTGTATTCCATATAAGTTTTGAAATCACAGACTACATAGTACTAATTTTATAGCCTCGATCAGTCCACGAACTTTATGATAACCTCTCGTACTGTGGATTCCTACATATACGCTAGAAATTAATTATTAGTAGCCTCCATTCATGAATTCTAATCATAGAATTTCATTGGCCAATAAATTTGTACCCCCTTGTTTAACTGGTTTTTCTTTTCTATGAATACTAAAGTACGGGCCCATTCCTGTCAGTGCGGGAAAATTTACTCTTACGAGTTACCAGGTGCCCCGTTGTCACCACTTGAAAGGTAAATGTTCTTTGTCTATCATTTGTTTTTGTAATTTATTTATTAAGTCCACGTTATAAGCTCAAGTATTTTCCATATTTTTGATTTAAACTATATTGTGCTTTAGCGTATTAATTCAAAATCAATGCGTACTATGATGTTGCATTTTTTGTATTTGTAGATCTGTCATTGCTTTTTCATTTTCCTTATACAATTATAAAACCTGCATTTTCCTTCTCGGCTTATACAGTGCTGTTTTAATTTTACAATCAAAAATCCTTCCTAGCACTTCACCCTTTCATCTCGAATATTTTAACTATCAATAGTTATATTGCACAAGATTTTAAGATGTCAACAAAGAATATCTCATTTCTCTACCTGTCTGAGCCACATTATTATTTATTACGTTCTGCCTCTATGCTTCACAATAATGTATTACATGAAGGATATGGAGATAACGAACAGCATTCAATCTCAAAGTCCATTAAACAATATACAAAATAAGAGCAGAGCAAACACGGACCTCCGAAACATCAGAGGTGGGATCAGGTGCCATAACGCTTTCAAATCTTGTAATTCAGCACATCAAATGTAACAATTAAGGAATAAATTTAAAAGTTACCCAAGGTAGGTTGGGGCAGTTATATAACACCTTATAAACCCTTTAAAGTTTCTTAAAAGGCGTAAACTATTCCGATCCAGTAACCCGTTTCTTAAAAAGGTCGAAAATCTAAGCCTTCACTTACATGCACATGTAGGTGTACTTCCAGAACTTACGCCAAAATTGAGTTGGCTGTAATTTACGTTTCACAAAGTGGCATAAATGTAGTCGTAAATCTAGTCGTAAACGATACGAAAAGTATCATGACTTATTCCTTGACAAGGCTGCATTGCCCATTCGTAAAAACATAGATATATTTTATTGTGTACAATGTATGTAAAAAAAAAAAAAACACCACATATGCAATTAAATTTAACCAAAATGAAAAATACATGATTTTTTACAGACCATATTGAAAACATGCATCTTAAATCTAAATATTTTTAGATGTTAGCTACTTAGAAGTGCGTGAAAAGAAGAAAACACTTGCTGCGGCCTTCAACTCGATATATAGATATATCGAATAATGTAAATTAACAATTATGGTAGTTTTCATTCCTATGTCAATATGATATATTCTTGATAGCTTGAGATAAAGGATACCACAAAGTCTGACACATCTTTTTCATACTTGGATATATTACTTTAAAAAATGTTAATGGTTATATAACAACCAAGCTCTATGTTCAACGTGATGACTTTAACTTTTCTACTGTCAACTTTCATTACATATGCAGCACTGTACCTTCATCACCTGCATACGGAGTATATATCTCCTCAGTTGATTCGATACACAGGAGCATGCTCTTAGTATGTACAATTTCTAAAACGAGGTAAATTGCTGACAAACAAGTTGATGAAACAAGAATATCAGCAGTCTCGTTTAAAATCATCATTTCGTAAGTTCTGTGGTCGATACAATGACCTTGTCAGCAAATACAATTTATCATTGAGTCATATGCTGACTGACGTTTTTTCATACTAGTTAGTATATTACTTATACACTAAATTTGCGACAGATTTTTTTTTCGTTATTTCCGGTCGGCAGGGAATGCTTTCTTCTCCATGGAACATGATTCAACTTCTGATGTTTTAGAGGTCCACGTTTGAATACTATTCCTTATCTCCATATATTTCATGTACAACATACAATACGATTATACTCCAAAATTAAAGGTTTGAGAAAAGATATGAATGTTCTTGTTAATTGATGGAAAGAAAGTATTTATTGGAATGTTTACATTACTCCATCCCAATCCAACCCCCTCCCCCATTTGTTGATTTTGTTACAGGAAGAGAGAAAGAGACAGAGAACATTAAAATTATGTTTAAAAAAAATGTATTGATAATACAGAAATGTTAACAATAGGAATGCTATCTAAATGTCATAATTACTCAAAAGTTTTAAAATCCTAGACAATTTTAGCTAATAAAAGATCAATATCTGGTATGCCCCCCACAAACACAAATGATAGCCAAAAACAGCATCTAATGGAAGCAAATGTGTGTAATAAAAACTGTATAGGAATACTCTCATACTCCAAATGTAGATCTCTGAACAGCTGTTGCAGAGTCTGAGGATGTGATTGTCTTTGAAAAATCATGTCTTTCCATTTTGTCCAATGTTGCTCAATTGGGGTTAAATCTGGTGTTTTAGATGACTGTGGTAGAAACAGGTTATTGTTGCTGTTCAAGAATGGGAGAATGAAACAAACCGTAAGTTGCTGTGTATTGTCAGATTGAACTACAGCTCTAGAATGCCGCAAAATTGAATAGGCATGTGCAGGTAGAACATCGTAGGGTACCTTCCTTTTTCTATCCGAATCCTTTGAATACGAACCAGATTAGTCTTACTTTTACGTAATAACGTTTTCCATATCATTACTCTACCACGACCATTTTTTTAACGTCCTGCTGACAGTTTTCTGTCTAACGTTCATTAGTTTTAGCTTTAGCCCTCTTAAATTTATAACAGGCTTTCCGATAAACATTCTGGACATTTGGCTCAACCAAACTTTTCAGCAGTGATGATGTGGTCATTCTCTATTGATCGGAAATCTTTGAAGTCGATATTTGGTGTGTTGTGGGGTCAGAACAATGGCATAAATAATCATCTTGTAATAATTCATAGTGAACTGAAAACAGTCTTGTTAGATGGTCTTTGCAGTTCAGGGATAGGTAATGCTGTAGAGTACGTCATTGTGTTATATTCATTAAATTACGTAATCCTCTGAAGAGATGCTGTGCTGCTGATGTCACATGTGGTCTCCCGTATTTTTTGTGAACATTGGGTGCTCAAGGTCAATGGTTTATGTCTTATAGGTTGGATATGGTCCTGTGCATACAAGTAACATTAAATCCTTTTGCAGTTTTATACTGCGGTATACATGCTTCAAGTCGCCCATTTCCTTTGGTGCTATGCAACATTCAGATGCAGCAACTTTAGAAAGCGTCAATTTTTAGATAAAACCAAATTCAAAATATCGAGAACCCCGCTTTTGATAGCCCTTTTTTTGTCTGAAGTATTTTCATCAGAAACAAACAAATGAAAATTAAGATCAAACATTTTTTAGGAATTTTCAAAATCAGGTATTTTTGTCTTTGAGATTTGTAGAATAGCTGTAAAGTTAACAATTGCATTAAAAAATAATGCATTTTACTTACATGTAAATGCGTCAAATCCTTCTTAAAAAGAAATAATGAAAAAAAATTCATGTAAAATAAAGATTTTTTTTATAATTTTTCTATGACATTATCCTTGCATGCCATTCAGTTTGTTCCTAAAATGTAGTATCTATTTTCTAAAATCCGGATTCTTCTTATTTCTATAGAAAATGGCAAATATAAATGTTTATCTTGAAATAACAGAATTTTTTCATTCATTGTTTAAACATAAATATATTTTTATACATAGACGTATTAATTGAAAAATCAGTCATTTCCAAGTCTCGTTTCTCTGATTCCCAGATTGACTTGTTGCCCCTTGTCCCTAAGGTAAAATCCTTTTTAATTTGTATTTAATATCAGGATATATTGACTTGTCTAAAAGCCCTTTATAGACGTATGAAAGGTCTGGCCTTCAGCTCTTTATAAATGTATGAAGATTATTGTCATCAGCTTTTTATAGACATATAAAGCGTTTGGTCTTCAGCTTTTTATAGACAAATGGTTCTGGGCTCGTTTCATCAAAGATCGTACGCCTAATCGTAGTACTACGCCGGCGTAAAGTCGTGATAACTACAAAGATTTGCGTTTCATTTCATAGCAAACTAGTGCTAATTGTAACGGGAACCGTTACAGATGTTCCCCAAACGCTCCCCAACTCCCTTTTGGTGCCATATTCCCTGTAAGCCTTATTAAATAAGACAACATCTGTGCATTTTTGACTTTAACAACGTTTTCCCAAAAGGATACCAATTATATTCAAATTTTAACATTGCACGCGTGCCCATGCGAATGCACGTGCATAATGATCATATAATCTTGTCTACAATTTCTATATATTTAAATATACTATATAATAAAGCATTTAGTCCAAAAGTATTAAAACTCACACATTCAAGTGTATTTTTAATTTCACACGTTCCAAATGCACGCACGTGCGTGCACGTGCATGATGACCATACCTTCTTGTTAGAGGTCCTTATATCTATTTATGTTCTAAATCCCATCCTGTTTGGTTAAAACCAAAGGAATTATAGCCATTTCAAGTTTCAGCCAATCAGATTGCAGCACAAGTGCATCCACGTGATTTCAAGAATTTTTTTCTAAATCACATTGTAGAATATCCTAATGCATGACTATGTTTTAAATTTCAAAGCATTTCATCAAAAATCAAAGGAGATTTAGCCATTTAAAGTTTCAGCCAATCAGATTGCAGCACACGTGCATGCGCGTGATTTCTTGAAATTTTTTATAAATCATATTGCAGGATGTCCTAATGTATGACTATGTTTTAAATTTCAAAGCATTTCGTTAAAAAACAAAGGAGATATAGCCATTTAAAGTTTCAGTCAATCAGATTGCAGCACACGTGCATGCGCGTGATTTCATGAATTTTTTTTCATATCATGTTGTAGGATATCCTAATTCATGACAATGTTAAAAATTTCAAAGCATTTCGTCGGAAAACAAAAGAGATATTGAGATTTTTGTTTCAGCCAATCAGAGCAAGGCGCACGTGCATGCGCGTAAGTTCGTGCTAATTTGACAGTGTCTTATTATTAACACTATTAATATATCCTTATGTAATGAGTTTCAAGGCATTTCATCAAAAAATGTAAAAGTTATAGCTATATTAAGTATATCAGTCAATTCACTCATTTCACGCGCACGCACGTGCAGGCGTATGCGCGCAAAATGACCTTCGTTCCGCACACCTACACTACACACCTATTAACCCTAAAAAGGTTTTAGGTCAGTTGGGTGAACAGTTTCTGAGAACACTCGCGGACAAAAAAGTACCGGAGAACAAATAAGAAAAAAAATAATAATAATAAGAAACAGAGTAAAAACAATATGTTCCCAAACTCCGTTTGGGGAACATAAATATTACGTCTATTCATGGCCTGGGTAGGCGTAAGTTCCGGCGTGAACATAAAATAATTTAAGAGCGATTTTACTGATTTGAAAGCGATCTAACTATTCCTTAAGATTAATTACTGCTGTAAACAGTCTTTTTAACGAGGC
>NW_026938049.1:0-11490 GCF_032062105.1 Saccostrea cuccullata | reverse complement strand
GGCGAGACCATGGGACTTTGGCGTCACCATCGGACCTTGGAGTCTTACATATATAAACAAAACCTCGATATATAGAGAAAAAATATGATATATATAAACAAAATTTGGATATATATATAAAGAGAGATGCGAAATATATAAAGAGAAAATTTTCCATGGCCTGACCTTCAATGACCTTCAGGGATTCGCCAAAATCTGATAAGCGGCTCCCTGAGCACTGATTGAATGTAAACGGTAGATGTGGTTCAGTTTCAGGATGGTTTTCAGTGTTTTGCGTTTTCTTTATTTGTATATCTTAATTCATATGATGGTTAAAACTAAAGTGTATGAATAAAACTGCTATTTTTCTTACATTTCAAACGTGTTGGGGCAGAATAAAATCAAGACATTTTGCTCGATATGCTTATGTCATGGCAATAAATATTGGGTATTTTCATTTGAAATACATATAATTCAGTGCAAAAACGCACATCTGTAATTTCACGTTTTATAAGAATGATATAACTTTTTTAATTTGCATATAATCATGATATTTGCATTTATTTGCATTTATTTTATAATTGAATTTAAAATCTATAACAAGATTTTGACGGGGTTGTTATCATCAATTTGTCACTAAATTATAACGACATTATTTTTTTTTAAAAATGTTTACGTTGTAGTAATATCAACAACTTGGAACAATAATCCGCACTATAATTGATAAGTGTGCACTATTACTCCTTTCATTCATTCCAAAATACATAATATTTCTTTTTTTACACCCAAGAACCTTAAAATTAATTTTTAAAGGCGTGACTGTCGCCTTCTTCTCTAAAAATCCATCCTCACATAAAAAAAAATTATCTTCGTCTCTCGCATCTCTCTCCCATTCCGATTTTCAATTTGTTTACCAATCGGCATACAAGTATATTATACTTATATCATTAATTTGAATGTGGACATACAAAAACTAAACTTGTTAAGTCTTAATGCTGTACATTTATTTTCATAAATACTCAGTTAAATTGTTGGACCAGTATAATACTGTAAAGTTTTGTGAAAACGAAGTTTATCTCAAGTACATGTACACGTAAAGCCAATAAATACATAGAAAGGACGATTCACATCATATTATGAACTAATTAATAATCAAATGCTCATCTACTCCATTAAGTGCATTATTTTTAGTAAAGTTTCAAAAAGAGTTCCTTGATACATGTAAGAACAGAAGTCTCCTGATTCTCGGGAACGCATAGTGTAATACAAGATTACTATCTCGGATCAGCCCCTGACAGGGCTTAATCTGTTTATAATCTTGATGGACAGCTGGGGAAGTCATGCAGTGGGAATTTTTCTCTTCATATATTTCGCATTTCTCTTTCTCCAAGTTTTGCTTACATATATATACACACATTTCTCTTTATATGTATCATATATATCGAGGTTTTGTTTATATCTAACGCATCTCCTTTATATATATCGAAGTTTTGTTTACTAGTATATATATCGCATCGCATTTTCTTTATATATATATCGAGGTTCTGTTGATATATTTCGCATTTCCTTTATATATTAGATTTTGTTTCATGTATTGTTTTTCCTTTTTATATGTACAGATTGGCACTAATGGGCTTCCGTACATAACAAATACAGACGAGTGTGTATATGTTCCTTGAATGAAATTAGGGACATTACTCTTTTTACTCATTTTTTTCTATTTATCTCTCCCAAATTTTTTTTAAATTGTAAAAAAAAAAATATTGAGACTTTTTTTATAGCTACTCTAAAAATGTTCATATTGGTCTTTATGCGTGCGCAAGCATCAGTGAAATTACTGTTTAAACCCATAAAGCCTAATTTTTTTCTTTTTATGAATCTCTTTGAACTAACAAAATGTATTAAAAGTGGAAAATGATGATATTGTCAAATAACCATGAATTGTTCAAATCATTTTTATTTTCCTGGATCAGATGGGGCCACGATAGAGATTATAAAGGTAGAATATTTAAAGCTCCTCAACAGTAAGTGCATGGTAAATCATTTTAGTTTGGAAGCATTCTCTGGTAGTGTAGATCTATTTTTGATCACATCACGATCCTCTGTATAGGATGGGCACAAAGGTTTTAAAAATACAGAAGAATGCATATATTTTGAGGGGAAATCTGATACAGAACAGCAAGGCCAAAGTTACACAGGTGAGCGGTGTGGCCCTTAGACCTTTATTTGAAAATCTACTCAAACTTTACCTTTTTGAACTTTAGTCGTAGAAATTTTATTTTATTAACACATGGGATCGTTTATTAAGATCAAATCATACTAATATCTATAGAAATTTGGACAGTATTAAGTAGTTTTCTTAAGATTTCGATCACAGAACGATATCGTGACATTTTGCATTATCAAAGGGAAACAGTAATGTAGTTCAAAAGCCCGTGTGAAAATGGTGGGATTTTTCGTCCCAACCAAAATCTCACGGAAGAGAAAGAAACTTTAAGGTATATCTCCTTACATTTTACATCATGGTAGAGATCGATAAAATGAAAAATCCCAACTGTGGCTTCACTTCGGGATTTTAAAGTCCTATCAAGAATTTTATTTTATTTGATGCCATATAGGAGAAATAAATCAGTTGATACTATGTTACATTGATGCTACAATTACATTTAAGAAAACTATAAAGACATAAGTCTATATTTAAAATTCTATGAAGAAAATGTGATTTAAATCATTGTATGTTGTCTTACGTTCAATTTGAGAAGGCTTCTAGGCATTAATCCTTGCAAAAATCTATATTTAAACAGGAGAAGTGATTTTAAAATTTCATTTAATCAATTTTAAGTTCCAAAATACAAATTTGAAATCTAAGATAGAATGTACATAATTAACTCTGATACTGTAATGTTTAGTTTATCAGAAAATAACTCTGATGATGAAATATCATTGTATAAAAAAAAATAACTACATAACTCTGACATTGAAATGTTATTTTATCCAAAAAATAACTTGATGGCTCTGATATTGAATTGTTATTGTAAAAGAAAATAACTAAATAACTCTGATAGCGAAATGTTATTTTATCAGAAAAAAAACGGTAAATAAGTCTGATATTGATATGTTGATTATTTTATCCATTCTTTCTTTCTTTTTATTATTATTATTATTACTGAAAACTGAAATGTTCCATTCAATTTCTTTTGAAAATTCTTTAAGATTCGTAAATAAAAAATGAAATAAATTCATCATTCTGAAGTAAATTTAGAAGCAAAAATAAGATTCCTTTTCCTCCTAAAGTCAAAGTACCCACTTATCTCAGTTAACCATATTTATGTGATGTTGAACAAGCAATTCTACCATTTTTAACATCTATACATAAAGAAATTTATTGACGTATACTTTAAATATTCTAATTACTTGTAGTCACAGACTTAACAAAATTTCTCCCTTAATTTGCAAAATTAAGAAATCAACCGTTTTTGCTCTACTGTCTTCTGATACTAAAATATTTAGAGGGGATGTATCGATGTCAGATCAGTAATTTGTATATTTCTTTGTAAATTGAATCATTCCAGGCATTTGCCGCTGTTCAGGGTGGTGGAACATTTGTTAAGCCGACACTTATTGCAAGGGACGTCCGCCTTCAACGTGCCCTTGGCCAAAGACAAGAGTTTTCTTTTTATGACGCAAAGCTTGCTAACTTGGCATACTGTCAAGGTAAAAAAGTAGTTTTCTGTATATTTTTCAGCAATGAAATAAAACGATAACTCATATGTAGTTAATATTCTAAATTACTTTATATAAAATATCATAACTTTTTCTCATAGACGTATGTGATCCTTCACTGTTGGCTAAGCCTTGTCTCCACGATGGTTACCAGGATCCCAAAAACTGTTCCAAATGCCGCTGTGCAGACGGGTTAGGTGGGGACTACTGCGAAAATGTTCAAATACATCCTCAGAGTACAGGTGAATTAGACTTTATTTTCAGTGTTAAACCTTGAATTTTATGGCTTCATAAATTTTTGTTCAATGAATTAAGTAGAGAAAAATATTCTTTAAAATGGTTTAAAATTTCTACCGAAACTTAATTTGGTTACAGTGGAAACTGGAGAAATCTTTGTTTCTGATAAACCCATAGTGATTTCTGCATATACAACAAGTGATTACAAGAAAGGGACTAAATTATCCTGGCTCTTTAAGGTACGTGATATAAAACATAAACTGAACGATCATGAATTCTTAAACAAATGGGGACTTTATGGATAATTTTTTTTACTCTGCTTAATAAAGTTTTGGGACTTTTTTTCAGACTGTACCAAACAAAATCAATTTGAGTTTTTCTTCACAGCTAATAATTTTCTATTTTTTTTCAGACTGAGCCAAACAAAAACATCAAACTGACGTTTAAAGGAGATTTCATGATGTATTATAATTGCACAGATGATCCTAATGAGAAGTGCAGGGATTATGTTGAAGTTCGCTATTACCACAATCTAGCAAATCCTGGAGCAAGGTATATATATACAAGGTGCATGTATTAGAAAATGGAAAAGATAAGTTGTTTTCAGATGCGTATCTTCAACTCGCTTATTATATACAAAAATATTCTGATTTTCAGATTTTGTTGTTTCAATAAAAATGATAAAACCCCTCCCCTCTTATCAGAGGGGAATGAGATGCTGGTATTGATGCGCGCTTTTGGGGATGGTAAAAAGGCTTCGAGGCGGAGGTGGTTTCAGGTAAAAAAAATCTATGAATGTTTAATACATATAAAATCCAACACAAATTATATATATATATTCAGGAAGTCGGTATTGCTATACATGTATTTGTATCACTAGTATCATACAGTGCATGTATCATTGTCAGTTATTACATTTAAAGAAATCAATTCGAAAATAAATGGATGCAAGTTGTGTAAAAAAAATTCAATATGAAATAAAAAATAATTCATTTTTAACTGGTGTCCTATAAGAATATTGCGGCGGATATGGAAAGGATAGTCGAAGAGATCAGTCGTATATGCCTTGTTCCCGCCTTGTTCAAGAGACTTGTCAACAAGTGTGGGAGGAGAGGGAGGAAGTATCCTGTAAAACCTGGTACACATGGGCTCCAGACTGCAAAACAGAAGTGTAAGCATCCCCTTTATCTTTTTTCATATAATAAAACCAAAAGAAATCGAAAATTTTGGTTTTGTTTTAAACAAGAATATCAACAGTCTCGTTTAAAGTCATCATTTTGTAAATTCTATGGTCGATATAATGACCTTGTCATCTAATACAATTTATCATAAGGTCAAATGCTGGCTGGTTTTTCATAGTAATTGTTAGGTCATTATTCACACACTACATTGTCGACGGATTTTTCCGTTATTTCCCGATCATGACAAGGAGCACATGCAAGTGGGACCGGACGGCAGGGGATGCTCGCTCCTACAAGCACCTGATCCCACCTCTTGATGCTTTTGAGGTGCGAGTTTGCTCAGCTCCATTTAGTAATTTTAATGGACTTTTGAGCTTGAATACTATTCGGTATCTCCATATATCACATTCTATATTACTACTAGTATTTTACGAGGGCCGTTCAAAAATTACGCGGACTTGTTGCACAGAAAAAATATTTGACGACATAATTGGGCAAAATGTCACACATAATATAAAAGAATCTTTACTTATATGGTCTTCAAAATTTCATATCAAAATGTTGTAAATTGATACCGATTTTAAGTGATTTTTATGGAACGCCATCACTGCCTTATAGCATACAACTATGCATTTATTACGTCAATTTATCATTACGTGATGTGAACATATCTTTACGTTATGTCCATTTTTTATGGGATGATGAAATATCTGAACATCATGTCAATGCTGCATTACATGAAGTAAATACATCCTTTCATTATGTCAGCACTTCATAACTTGAAGTAAAAAACTCATTATGTGAAGTGATAATGTGTTTACATTGTGTTAAAACTTTATTACGTGAAATGAATGTTTCTTTACATCATTTCATTTCTTTAATATGTGAGGTCAAAATTGCATTACGTCAAGTAAATTGCGTTTTATAATTAAACTTATCATCACATGAAGTCAAAAGCCCATTCCTTTTTGAGAGTGTATATTTCTATTACATCAAAGTATTATTACGTGATATATATTTATCTTTATTTTACGGCGAGGGCATCATGATGTGAGGTGAACACATCTTACCTTTATGTCAGTGCTTTATTACGTGGTGTAAAAAGTGTATAACATAATGTGAACATATCTTTATATTATATCAACACTTTATTACATTATGTCAAATCCATACGTGATGTGGATATATTATAACGTTATGCCAACTCTTTCTTATGTGATTTAAAAATATCTTTATATTGTGTTAACTCTTTATCATGTGGATTCCAAGTTCATTACCTGATGTAAAAATACATTTACATTATCTCAAAGCTGTATATCTAGTATATAATAAATGTTGACGACCCTGTTTTAATGACTGGTAAGAAGGGGGGGGTCGTGATTGATTAGGACAAATTACAGGCACATAATATCAACCCCCCCCCTTTTCCCCAGACATAACTGTACTATAGAAAATGGAATGTTCATTGAAACTGTACACCCCCCCCCCACCCCCACTTCTTGTTGAAATATAGTCCACTAAGGGTAATATAATAATATAATATATCTGGAAAAAAATAGGATTATTGAAGTTACCACTCCCCCCCAAATAGGATTTTGGGGCTTGGACATTTTTTTTCTTGGCTTGTCTAGTTTTTTGGATAAATGATTTTTTTACTGGCTGACCTCCTCTTTCAAAAAAATGATGCTACGTCACTGGAGTTAGTCATTTTTTTTAATCATTCCAGGGCCAGAATTCTATTACAAAAATCTACCAGTCGCTCATCTAAATCAATTGAATATGCCTTAGTAAGCATGCATGGGCACATATCAGTGGCAGATATGGGAATGTTGAACAAGGAAGGGGGACGGTATATGGGCGGAAAGCGGAGAAGCTCTCAGGCTTTATAGTTTTATAGAAAAAAGTTTTCAACTTAATTCAGCTAAACTTAATGTGAAACTAATGCAATGTCCTACAAAGTTTAAGACTTTTATATAAAAAAAAAAAAAACAATTCAAAATAAAAAGAAAAAAATGGTTGCTGCACGACTCATAATATTTGATTTATTTAATTATCAGATTAAAGTAAACACCATTGAATTTCGACGTGACTTTCATTCACAGTCGCAGTGTTAAGGCTTTGAAATGTTTCAAGATTGTCAATCATTTATCGCTTAAAGTTCATTTAAAGATGTCATTCCGAAATCGCTGAGAATCTCTTCTACGACAGTTTTCTCTCCCGCCATTTTAGTGCTTGCGGAACGCGAAAATACGTTATGCTCATATAAAGGCCGAGGATACCCGCGTTCGCATAACGTAATAGTGAATCGACATAATGTAGAAGAGTGCGCACAGTATGGCATGAGCTTTTCACATCAGTTAATAAAAACTAAGATTGTCATGAAAAGTAAACATAACGAAATGCAAGTTGACGAAATAAAATTGTAGTATGTGAAAATGTCATAAAGAGTTGATATAATGTAAAGGAAAGTTAACACGATGCAATAGTAGTGTGGGTTAATGTCATAAAGAGTTGACTTAATGTAATGGAAGGTTGGCACAATGCAATAGTAGGGTGGGTTAATGTCATAAAGAGTTGACATAATGTAATGGAAGGTTGACACAATGCAATAGTAGTGTGGGTTAATGTCATAAAGAGTTGACATAATGTAATGGAAGGTTGGCACAATGCAATGTGGGGTGGGTTAATGTATAAAGAGTTGACATAATGTAATGGAAGGTTGACACAATGCAATGTAGTGTTCTGCTATAAGGCAGTGACGGCGTTCCATAGTTTTTTCAGGACATATCTTTAAGTCACGGAGCAGCAAAATCTTCGACGTCACAGGCATTATAAAAAAAATATGTAATTGAGCTTGCATTTTCTCAACATTTTCCCAAGAGTACCTTTACAGTTTGAGTTACTTTATCTACTCAACATCCAAACACCATTTTTGTCAAGCTTAACATCTATTAAACAAGTAAAGAATATTTTTTTTTGTTTTAAAACCAAAAACTGCAGGTATTTACGAGATATAGTATCACCGTGTTTATCCCAACATGCGGGGTGTATACTATGTTGTGCGCGGGGTCTATGCTTCCGAAACGAGAGAAAGGGGGTCGAGGTACGTTCTTTGTCCTTTTTCGCAACTTACGGATATTTTCCCCCAGAAAGCATGTGCCTACGGAAGAAAGCATTATCTAAAGAGTTTATGGATACCTATGAATCCACTGTACACCTTCTAGTTTTATCAAACACCTCAACACAATTCCGAGGATCGGAGCAAGATTGACGCTACACTGTGTTTATGATCAAATATCAGAACAAAGCTTTGCTTTATCATCATTTTTATATTATTGTTAAATACATGTTTACAATATAAACGTTTGTACAAATTGCATGTCCGTAAATAAAACAGTCCGTATATCAAGATATTGACGAAAAATCAATGTTGTGTCCGGGGTGTATGCAACATGCTGTACGTGGGATGTATACCCCTTTCTTTTTACTCTATAGTATCATTGTCTGTAATATCATTAAAAATTACTTAACAAATGATTTTTATAAAAGTTCTATTAATTTTTTAAAATTATTCCCAGAATAGCACAACTTCAGGTTCATGAATTCGATTTACTGGAAAAAATTGATACATGTTCATCGCAATTTTGACTTTGCATGCATATGGAATTATAAATGTACAGGATACTTTGTTTAACTGTTTCATGTGATGACCAACAATCTATCCCTTCTTTCGATTTAAAGGCACCTTATTCAGATCCTTCCTTAATAAATACTTCACATATGCATGATTTTGAACATTAGAATTTTCTCATAATTTCTGTTAAATTTTTAAAATATTTTTAAATGACATTGAAAAAAGGCTTTTTGTAATGTCATAAACAGCGTTCTCCTTCATGTAGTATCTATATGCTGTGTACTTTGCCCCCAGGAGCCCATATTTGGCAGTAAAATATTTGTTTATATTGAGGCATTGTATTGAATTGAGTACATATTTTCTAGGTATTGGCCCGGGGAGGGTGTGTTTGTGCCTTAGGTCATTTTTTTTTTTTGGGGGGGGGGTTACTTTATTACATGTATGTATACGATAATAAATTAGAGGAGGGGTGAACATTAATTAATATTAATTACACGTCAACGTTAAAATTGTAATTGTACCCAAAACAGTTTTTCTTTTCAATTGTGCATGCTCTCAGAAATTGTCGTCCCTTATTACAAATGTGCTTTTTTATAACCGGCTTTACATGTTTATATTGTGATTTGTAAAATATGAAATCTTTTCAGACGAGGAAAAATGAGTCCATATATTGCGAAAATTGAAAGGAAAATTAATATATCATACAGACACATTGTATTACCCCCCTTATTGTTCCAGACACAACTTTTCACTATTGAAAATGGTCATCGAAAAACAGGTTGCCCCCTCCCTTTTGTTGCAGCATAGTTAAATAATGGTTATGTATTATGTTTAAGTAAAAAAAAAGGAGAATTGGTACTGAAAAAAGATGGGACCTACAATACCATCTGAAATAGGAGTTTTGAGTTTCGATAAGTCCCCCCCCTTTTTTTTTTTTTTAAAACTAGTCAACTTATGTCAAATTTTTTTCAGGTACCCCCACCCCCCTTCAAAACAGATTCTACGTCACTGTCATAAATGCTTAAAAATAAATGTATTAATAACATAAATGTTGCAGAAACAAAAAATAAGATTTTTTCATAATACACCATTCACGTAGTGTTTCTATTATTTTTAAAAGGCTAAATACAATGTTAATAGATTAAAATGAGCTGAGAGGCAAAGTGTCCTTAATGCAGGGTTGGGGAGGGCGAGAGATTTTATGATTACGTAGATTTGACCATTGCGTCATCCTACGATGTAGCATTAATTCAGATAACAATCACTCCTTGCACACCTAGCGCCTATTATGTTTAAATATGATCGTTTCTTTTTTTATTTTTTTAAAATTCTTTTGATTTTTTTAAAAATTTAGTTTGTTTTTTACTTCAGTACGTTTATGGAAATAACTTTATGGTTCAGTATTAGTATTAAGGTCTTTTTTTAACAATATCTGTCACTTATAAACCTGTGTGAATAATATTTCCATTGATACTTCGTATCAACAATCCTTAGAAAAATATGGGGTATACACCCCGCGTACAACATGTTGGATACACCCCGGACACAACATTGATTTTTCGTTAATATCTTGATATACGAACTGTTTTATTTACGGACAATTTGTACAAACATTTAGATTGTAAACATGCATTTAACAATGATATAAAAATGACGATAAAGCAAAGCCTTGTTCTGATATTTGATCATAAACACAGTGTAGCGTCAATCTTGCTCCGATCCTCGGAATTGTGTTGAGGTGTTTGATAAAACTAGAAGGTGTACAGTGGATTCATAGGTATCCATAAACTCTTTAGATAATGCTTTCTTCCTTTCTTCCGTAGGCACATGCTTTTGGGGAAAAATATCCGTAAGTTGCGAAAACGGACAAAGAACGAAACCCCGACCCCCTTTCTCTCGCTTCGGAAGCATAGACCCCGCGCACAACATAGTATACACCCCGCATGTTGGGATATACACGGTGAGTATGATATTGGTGACTCTGACTCAGTCACGTTCTTTACAGTCCGGATAAAGTTTTCGTCGATAATCGTCTTCCCGTCCTCCCGTATAGCCTTTTTACAGAGGTCTAACGGTCTAAAATTTGAATTTGCTATTTATGGACGGATGTCACGAATACCCTAGTTTACTACATGTTTTGTTATGCATATTTTGGATCTATGTTGGCGATATCTCGAGCATTACACATAATTTAACAAAAGTGTGGTGAGCTGTCAATTCAGGAAATGTCATTTTCACAGTTATTTTCACGGGAATCACATCAGAAAAAAAATCACTATATTTCTGTTAGTATTTCAAATATCACGTCAGAAATCTAAGTACATAACAACAGAACAATTTAAAGATACATTTGAGAAAATTGTCGAAAAATATTGCGAATTATAGAAAATTAATGAGTTAAATTTTCGATTCTGCATGCTTTTGCTGCATTTTTTTTGTCGTGCTCCGTATCCTCCATCAGCGATATCAACATACCGATAATTTAATTAGAATTTTTTTAAAATACAGAAATTTTGCCGAAAATTTATTGGACTCTTTAAGATACATATTTCTGAGAAATTTCATAACTATATGACGTCTTTAAGAGTAAATAATAGCTCAGTCCGCGTAATTTTTGAACGGCCCTCGTATGACTTTTCCAAAGGCCCGAGAAGATTTTCTTATGGAAGAGCGTCTGGCATATCTGTCTTACTGTCCTGTATTTTCTTCTCTCTTTTAGCTCACCTAGCCGAAGGC
>NW_026938048.1:0-11703 GCF_032062105.1 Saccostrea cuccullata | reverse complement strand
TGTTGCAAGTGATCTGGAGACTGATAAAATATGTATGTAAGTAAATGATTAACAGGATTTTAAAAAAATCGAAAAAACTTGTGCATTAATGAAGGAACAAAAATTATCAAACATGATACAGTAAACTACAAGTTTTATTTTATCCCTATAGATTTAACAGTGTTACCAATTCTATGAAGCATAGATTCAAATGACTTTGAGCCAATACACACGCTATAGAATATGCTACATTATTTTAATACGTGTGTATTGTAGTCTCCAGTACATATTCTAGTACGTATCTTATGAGATATTAACTGACGCAGCAATGTGTATTTAGAACCATTTTTATCAACATTGTCAGCAATGCTTGAGCCTATGGGCTACAAGGCGTGGTTCCTACTGTTCATAGAAAATGTTTTAAAAAGATTTTTATATTTTCTTTAGAAATAAATTGACCCCCATATTACATGTATTAGGAACGGAAGCAGACAACCAAGGTGGGTATTAACTAAATAAAAGGGATGGGCCGCTGTAAAGACGAATAATGACCCCCATCGAATAATGACCGGTGGGTCATTTTTCAACGACAAAAAATGACCCCCACCCGTAGAAAAAAATCATTTTTTGTAGAAAAAGGGTCCTAGGGGGTCATTATTTTATATGTTAGTCCTATAAAATAATGACCCCCATTGAAAAATGACCCCCTTTAAAGTGATACAAAATATATACTCTTTGATATCTATTTTACAGCGAAACTTATTTTTACATTTTCTGTAACCAAAAAAATACAAAAAGTCGTATAAAATAATTAAGAGATTCACGTAGTCTTTCAATGCTAAAATTGTGTTTGAAAAGAGATTCTTTAATTGTCAAGTAAATAAAATTTCTTTTTAATATTTCTCCTTATAATGTTTGTTTAAAGAATGACATTCCACTTGTTTTTAGAAATCAAACCATGGAAAAATCAAGTTCAAATGCTAGTATAAAATATACAGTCATTCTAATGCAAAAACTATACATGTAGACATAAACTTTTGATTAAGCACACATTATTCAGTACATTTCTTTTAACGTAGAACCTACTTCGTATGGCATCATAATTTGTAAATGTGTTAAACCTGTGCTAACCCATTTAGATGTCATAATTAATTCAATGCCACTTTTTCCCGTACTTGACAGCTTCAATAAAAATGGTAGAAAATACTGCATTTTGAAATTCACAGAATTCAATCATGCCAACATAATCTTGATTCAATTCATATATTTTTTGGTTTATAATGCTTAATGGCAATATATTTCTGGAATAAGAGAAAATATGTAGGCACCTTATATTTACTAGATCTAGACCTGAATTTGACAAACCCAAGACTATCTAGTGTAATGAAATTACAATGAACATACAACTTTCGTAATAATTTGAATGGTATGTAACCATTTTGAAGGAATGCATAAATCGTAAGAAATCTTTAGTTGCCAGCTATATAGTGTAATATCTTGATGAAATGTGTCTAAGTCAAAGATGTACGTGTTGTAGATCGTTTGATCGTGTGTACATTTTTGTGATATCTATAATGAAATGATGTGCATTCCATTTAACAATTATTTGATACCTATTCATATTTTTGGTGTTTGATTACAATTTTTATATTAAATATGATCTTTTTAAAGAAAAAGTACAATTTCTGATAAATATTTAATCTGAAAGTAACCCCATACAGTCATTTAATCATTAAATCCCGTGTAAGTGCAAAAAGGTCAAGAATATGAGTATCGGTAAATAGCCTATCTTTCATTAGTTAGAGGGGAAAGGTATACATTTTAATCATTTTTTGTAATCATTTGGCTATGTTCTTCATCATATTAAAGATTGAAAACATTGTGACAAAGACGTCTAAAAAATATTTACAAATATAGGGTGAATAATTGACTAAAAATAATAAGAGTTCATTTGACTATTTTTTTTTAATGGTGGACTTATCTTTTATGTTAATTGAATAAAAAAGAAATTATTCTTGATAAAATATTGTTTAATATTATTCAGTTAAAAAAGTTTATAAACGACGATGTTTGAAGAAGTATTTTTGTGATTTTACACATTCCCTTTATGACAAGTACCCCTAAAAATATTTGAAAATGTGAAGTCGCAGTATGTAAATACCATACCAAGTTTCACAGCCTGTTCTAGATTAAAAAACAAGGAAACATATCATGATATCTTAACTGATTGATAAGCAAGTACTAATTTATCATTTTGAAAAGTTTGAAAATCTTGTGACAAAGACTTTTCCGACATAGGTTCTACCTTAATTCTTGTTTTACTCCCCCCTTTTACTCAGTTCTGAGTATATTTTTCAGAGAATTTAATATGAAAATCAGAACAAACATTTTCATTGTTGTAACATCTTCTTTATAATGTATATTAATATGAAAAGTTAATTGAAGACCATTTCTTTTTATGTCCCTGTAATCGAAGATTCGGGGGTATATAGTTTTATCGTGTTCGTCTGTATGTCCTTCTGTCTATCTGGCGGTTTGTTTGTCCGCAAAAACCTTAACCTTTACCATAACTTTTCATTTATTGGAGCTATGACTTTCATATTTAATATGTATAATCCTTGTGACAAGACCTTACTTTGGGTACCACCAAATTTGACCTTTTGACCTTTACCTTAGAGTTTATCCCATTTTACACAAAAATGCCAAATTTTTACTTTGGCCATAACTTTTAAACGGTGGATACTAGTACTCTCATACTTCAAATATGTAGTTTTTTGGCATTACCTTTCGTTGGATACTAAAAACCTTGACCTTTTGACCTTGACCTTGGAGTTTTCCGTACTTATGATTTTTTTTTTTACCTTGGCCATAATTTTTGAACGGTAAGGGCTAGGGTATTCATACTTCACATATGTTATCCTTGTTACATTAAACATTTTCTTAAGAAATCATCAACTTTGACCTTTGAGTTTGCCCTACCTTTCAAAAACTTATCCTTAGCCATTACTTTTGAACACGTGGTGCTAGGGCTTTCCTTTTTTGTAGTTGTATTTCTTGTGAGAAGACCCTACTTTGGGTAACAATATATTTAAATTGCATTTAAGAAAAGTTTAATCTTCGCTATGTTGCCATACAGGGGCACAGCTGTTTCACAAACACATCTTTTTATATATGAGGATTTGCGGATAAGAGATGGATACCTCAAAGCGTAACAGACGGACGGACATCCCAATCACTATATACCCTCCCGTTTTCAAGCGGAGGATATAATAATATATAATACTGCTGATTTTTTCTGTCAGTTCGATGATTTCCACCATCAAAAAAAAATGTTTACCTAACCCTTAAGGCTTGATAAATCTTTTACTCCTTTAGATTCTGAATCAATGCATTTACCTTAAAATATAGCTATAACTGTATAATGTTATGAGATCAACATATTAGTTTATTCCCAATAAGCTCAGGTGAGCAGTTTGGCCAATATGCTTCTTTATCCAATTTTTTTTTTGCCCCCTAAAAATTTTAGCTTTAATCTACAGGGGGTCATTTTTCTACGGGGGTTATTTTTCTTCACGTGGGATCTGCAAATTTGGAGGGTGATGCCACTTTTTCTACGGGATAAAGGTCATTTTTCTACGTCGAATAATGACCGGGGGTCATTTTTTGCTGTCGAAAAATGACCCCCGGTCATTATTCAATGGGGGTCATTATTAGTCTTTACACCGCCTCTACGTGTATTAAAAGGAGAAGAATTAGTATGATGTAGTTCAATCAACAGCAACACAATTTTAATGAATATCCAACAAAATACGTTATATCGCGACTACCAATGAGTACCTCGCAGTTATCTAACTTACTACCGCTCTTTTGCGGGGGAGTCGAAAAAAGTCTAATTTCTGGGGCAAATGACATTGTTTACAGTAGTGACAATCAAATGATTCGAACAATTTAATGCCGAAATCACGATGTTTTGCCAGATATTGAACTCCAAATAGTAGATTGTCAAATAAGGAAAGTTTAAAATATTTTATCTGCTTAAAAATGTGACGATTTTCAATGAAAATTTAACAAGAAGAGTCCGCTTAATTAAAAATATCGTTTAAAATGTGACAATTTAGGATTGGCTCCTCTCAAAAATATATTAGGCTGGTTCAGCGATTGTTTAGCGAGGTATTCCACCAGGATTTTTTTTACTTATCTGTCCTTATAAATGCTACAATGATCGATCTTGCATTGTATTGAATAGCACATTGCCCCCACCCAACAGACGATTCCCACCTCCTTCGCGTAAGAGTTCCGCTAAGTTAAGTAATCGCGATATCAAGTATTCACTATCGAATCACCATAAACATAACGCTATATTATAGCCAACACTTGCGAGCACTAGAAGCTACATATACTTTTGTTAATTTTATACATTCTTTTACTCGTGTTTGTCGTGTAAAACAAACAAACCAACAACAAAAAAGAAAGATAGTAAACATCTTACTGAAAATTTAGTATTGTAAACTTCATTATTTTTGTTTTGATGTCATTAAAGTTGGGTATGCAGAGACCGGTAAATGTTTTAAGTCATATATATATATATATATATGAACAAAATCGTTTGATTATTTGATTACTTTAGATAGCAAGATGTTTTTGTGTAACCCTATGCGCCTGGCGGCAACAAAAGTTATGGCGAAGGTTAATGTTTGCAGACAAACAGTCAACAAACAGACAGATAGAGAGGCCAAAAACAATATACGCCCCGGATCTATTGATTCGGGCGCATAAAAATAGGACTTTCAATAAAACAATTTAAATCGATTACGTTTAAAAGATTTTTTAAAAAATTCTTTGAATAACCAATTTAATTATTATCCCATTTAACATTAAAATGATGTAAGTTTCAACTAAAGAAAAGTGAAGTTATTTAAGTTCGAAATTGGGGATTTTTTTATATTGAACGTAAATGAGATATATATACTTTATATTTACACTCAATCTCGTATTATCATTAATTTCAGCTCATCAGATACGCTATATATAGCTTTCAAGCAAATAATTTTACCTTGTCATATGTTCTAAACTATGGCAATCTGACAATTTCAACAACAACAAAATATACTTGGTCTATAATGTTGAAGCTAAACAACAGTTTTTGGAAATCACCTCTCCTTGGACGAGAATTGTCAGTTCCTTTTTTGCCCCACATCCACCAACTATTGCAATGGACAGATAGGAGACACGTACAGAGGAAAATGACAATCTGCAAAGAATAAAAATCAGTGCCGAAAGGCGATAAAACATTATAATTAACGACTTTTCTTTAGTTAAAAATTAACTTACCGTATAGAAATGCATGATATTCATACAAAGTTCACCAGACCTACGAATCCTACGATTCGGCGGAGAAGTTTTTATTTATTTATACAGAGAAAATTGACACAAAACTCAATATAAAATTTATACTTATTTATTGTGGCGGATATTGGCCGTGGCACAATACAAAATTGTGGGATGCCATTTCAATTGGGCAAACCCACCAAATTCAAAGATCAACAATGTGTGTTTCTTTTTTCTAACCGTCCCGGGTTAACCGCGGAGGGTCAGCACACATACAAATTGTTCAAATCAATCAATCAATCAATCAAATCAATCAAATCAATCAATCAATATGTCATATCTCAAATTCCAATATCAAGCATATCAACTTATTTTATCAAATCTTGCATATCAAATATCATTAATATCTCAAACTTCATAGATCAAACATCTCAAACTTCAAATGTCAACATTTTTCATATTTCAAACCTGTACGATGTAGTACAGTTCTAAAGTATACTGTCACCAAGAGTAAGCTTATTAGCTTAGTTTACACTAGCATTAGCATTTCAACAAGGTGACAGTTTATTACAAGTTTCACACAAACATTCAGTTATCAGTTGACTTGGTGTGCGCAGACGCTTCACACTAATGACTTCTCCTTGAAAAAGTGCCACGACGGTTTCTTTTAGTTCAAAATATCAATCCTATGATCGACTATATGCTACCGATTCGATTTTATAAACGATAGAAAGTTTTACAATTTGGCAACACTATTCGGTACGCATATTGCACAGAGACAGTTTAATGCATGTTTAGCACAATCCTAAAAGCTTGCAATGGACTTGATGTAGGCATCATGTGGTATATTCTTCACTTTAACTTTTCCTTAGACAGCACCGGGTTATTTTTTCTATGGGTATAAGGTATTCATCTCGGATGTGCAAATCAAAGCTGTTTCACTACAAAATAAAGCAAAAAACCAAGCAGCAGAACATCATTCTTTACTTAGCGAAAAAGGGAACATTCTAAAAAAGGTAGTGGGAGGGCGGGTTTTTAAAGTTACAAAACAACATTTCATGTATTTTATTGCAAGCAATTGTTATGCGTCTTTACCTTTGAAAGGTTCAGGAGAAAGGAATGTGAATAACAATCCCGACCTTTTATATACTACACTTGATGTGTCAACCGAACCCGACCCTTAAAGCCAACGTTCAAATAACAAATACTTGGGACCTATAAACTAGGATATAGGTCCCTTCAAATATACTTTTCTCGTAAAATAAAGGCATCTATTTTGTATACACAAATAGATGCTATTATTTATACAGAGAAAATTGACACAAAACTCAATATAAAATTTATACTTATTTATTGTGGCGGATATTGGCCGTGGCACAATACAAAATTGTGGGATGCCATTTCAATTGGGCAAACCCACCAAATTCAAAGATCAACAATGTGTGTTTCTTTTTTCTAACCGTCCCGGGTTAACCGCGGAGGGTCAGCACACATACAAATTGTTCAAATCAATCAATCAATCAATCAAATCAATCAAATCAATCAATCAATATGTCATATCTCAAATTCCAATATCAAGCATATCAACTTATTTTATCAAATCTTGCATATCAAATATCATTAATATCTCAAACTTCATAGATCAAACATCTCAAACTTCAAATGTCAACATTTTTCATATTTCAAACCTGTACGATGTAGTACAGTTCTAAAGTATATATTACTGTCACCAAGAGTAAGCTTATTAGCTTAGTTTACACTAGCATTAGCATTTCAACAAGGTGACAGTTTATTACAAGTTTCACACAAACATTCAGTTATCAGTTGACTTGGTGTGCGCAGACGCCACATGGCTGCAAGTTGGCACAGCTTGCAGTCACCCCACACATTGGGGGGAAGCAAAGCAAGTCAACTGGACCACGACCAATACTGCCAAGACCCCCCTTCCCAGCAAGATACTTGCACACATCTTGATTCGTAGATGTGCATGCCTTTAGCAGACTTAGAATAAAGTATTTTGAATTTCCCATTATTAAGAAAAGGTTTTACAACACATAAGGCAATCAATCATTACCAAATGTGATGTATCTCACTTAAATCCTCAATGCCTAAAAAAAGCTCTGTCTTGTAGAAACTTACATGTCTATTAATTCCTTCTGAAATGTCTGAGCAACCTTGCAATGCTCTTTACCACCATTGTTTTTCGTTTCTCCATTATTCAAGGCATGTAAGATATAAATGGTTGTAGTTAATAAAAATTAAAGTTTCCAAATAGGGAATGTTTCACTCAAGAGAACCACCTACATCATAATTCCTGTTTAAAATTTGCTATGAAAGCCATGTCCTTCTGTTTAAAAAGAACCAAATTTTATATCTCAGAAAGCGACACATTCACTCTCTAATTACCGGTAAACAATTTAAGCAGAGCAATTTGTAATTCTTAGTCATATTCAATTACAAGAAGGTACAACACTACTTAGTGGTGGTTACAAATGCCTGTAAAAGACAATACTACCATTTTGGAAGCATACTGGCCTTGTTTAATGATATTCCTACAGAAAATACATTACCTAGTATTCCAGTTTGTATATCATACTTACCAATTAAGCTGCCATGAAGATATTTGGCACTTAATAGATGCTGCAATTTCATTACCCATGCTTGCAGTACTCGTGTACTCGACTAATCTTATTGATGTGCTAATTGACTAAATCCCTTCCCTCTTACATATTCTTTCAATAAATATTATTAATGCCTGTGATACATGTATGTGCATCTGAGCTCTACAGCTCTATATGACCACAATCTTCAACTGTGTAGCCCAAATGCATAGCAAAGTCTAAAATTCTTTAAGGTATAGATGTTTAATTATTAATTACATCAAATGGAAATATTTTATTTTATATAATATGCAATGAGTCTGAATACACCTATTACATGTACTGCTATCAATATGTGCTTGATCTGTCTTAATAGTATTTTGATTAAAAACATACACCAAGTGAAACTCATTTTAAATGCAACCCCAAGGGACAATGAAAAGTCTTAAGTTTTAAAGTCTGCATAATAAGAACAGAGTTACAAAATATAAGCACCCTGTAAGGAACTTTAATGGCCCAAACATCTCAAAATTGAAGCCAAATGCAAATTCAAGGTTGAGCAATCTGTATAAAATTGCAAAAACATATAAACTTCCTGTGAGAACTCTTCCGAAAAAAAATTGAAACATTGTTAGGGATTTAAGGAACTTGCCTAATTGTGTCACTTCTTGTGTGCAAAAATAACCAGAGTTTAATTAATACCATATATTTTATTTGCAACATACATTCTGTTGCATGTCCTACAAGTTTACCTGGATTCTAGAAGTAATTACAATCTAACTTGGTATTTCCAACACTTTATCTTATGTAACCTGAACTGATCTGGAAGGTCATGTCTACCTACATTTCAAAATCCAATATCTCTACTGAAAGCATTTCCTGATCATCCAAAACTTTAAGAAAATAAGATTTGACATTTTCTTTTTGCTTTAATTATTAAGAACCAAAATATATTCATTTATAAATGATTACAAAACATCCTAAACATTCCTTGGCTACATATTGCAATTTCCATCCTTTCATTTCCACTTTATTAGATCAAAACAAAGCTATCCTAGTAATTCCAGTCTTAGGCAATGGATGGTTTATGGTTATAAATAAGTATTTTGTATTTTCCTTTTCATTCAAGAATTAATATGAATTGATACATTATGTTGTTTAACAATGAAGATGTCCCCCCTTCCTCATTTTCACCTTTGTATTACTATATTTCAATGACCATTTTGTTTCCAATTGAATAGCTAGCAAATGGAATCAATGACGAGAAAGCTCCAACAAATACAGACTTGAAAAAGGCACTTTCCAGAGGATCATTGCTCCCGGCTCCAAATTTAGATCTCTTTACTTTTTAAAGTCATCTATAATGAGTAGGATGCCCAATTTCAGTGTAAATCTATAAAATTTATGATATGCAACTGATCTTATCATTTGCTTTATAAATATCAGGGGCTTTCACATTAGATAGTAATATTTCATGAATGCAAAGAACTAACCTCAAGGAAAATTGGGTGCATTTAAATAACTATAACAAAACTCTACTCTGGAAAAGATATGTACTTCATGCTCCTTTTAACTTACATTCATCACATACTAGAGATATATACTATATCAGCCTGAAAAATTTTGGCATTAATGCATAATAGTTTTTAGCCATGTTGAAATGCCTAACAGTTCTGAGTCATGTTGTAAGTAATGCCTAATAATTCTGAGCCATATTGTAAGTAATGCCTAATAGTTCTGAGCCAGGTTGATCCATGTTATATTTAATGCCTGGTAGTTTTAAGCCATGTTGTAATTAATGCCTAATTGTTCTGAGCCATGTTGTAAATAATGCCCCATACCTCTGAGCCGGGTTGAGCCATGTTGTTAGTTGTACCTAGTAGTTTCCAGATATATTGTAGTGTTCTGAGCATGCTGCAGATAATGCCCAATAGTTTGAGCCACATAGAGCCATGTTGTAAGTAATGCCTAGTAGTTTTCAGCCAAGTTGTCATTAATGCCTAATTCTGTTCTTAGCCACATTCTGAGCCATATTTTAAATAATGCCTTAAGCCTAATAGTTCTTAGCCATGCTTTACATAATGCCTAATATTCTGCAATCAAACAAAACGTTGCAACTGTTTACATCTATAATAGAAAAACTGAATATAATCTCACAAATAGAAAGTTAATGAAAATGTGCAATAGGTCTGAAACATTCTTCTTATGTTACATATGAAAAATTAAGCTGCTGTATTATCTGCACCTAACATCACCTAACATTACAAGAGCATATCAAAACAATCTATAGGGTTATTTTGACCATAATTTCAGGCAACTGCAAGTCCTTATTTTGAGAGATATCAAAGTTAAATTTAATGATTTTTAAAAATGTAGACTGCAGCTATTTTGGGAAATTATTTTATTGTAACCTAATTTGTAAGATTTACAGGTTGTCAAAATTCTCCCTCTAATTTTGAAAGTTAACATTTCTTAAACAAATTATTAGTTATAAAAGCAACATCAAAAGCCATGCTGACAGACTTTGCTTATAATTTTGTGTCAATCTACAGTGGAAAAAACAACACGTATACACACTCACATATTAAAGCAATACAAAGGTGACTGATGTACCTGATATACTGGACTGTGAATCTGTGATGATACTTATACTTATGTCTGGTTTTCCCAACGATTTAAAGATAATTTTCTATGCTTTTCTCTGACTTTTAGTCTTGTATTTGGGTCCATGTCCACGAGAACGTCCGACCGAGTTTCCTTATTGTTGTTTCATAGGAACTATTCTAGTTTGCATTTGCCGGGTTTCGAAGCAGTATGAAACAAAAAGAAAGTTATTAATGTTAATAACCAACATTACATCATTGTAAAACAATACAAAGGTACAAGTAAACGATTTTTTTGGTATAACCGCGTGCGCGTCGTCTGCTTTGTAAAATGTTTGAATCCAATCTCATCCGTCATAATTAATGCACATCGATATTAATAACAGCGTTAAAATGGTTGTGAACAATGCATAAATGAAAAATCATACGATTTTTTAAAGTTACAAAACAACATTTCATGTATTTTATTGCAAGCAATTGTTATGCGTCTTTACCTTTGAAAGGTTCAGGAGAAAGGAATGTGAATAACAATCCCGACCTTTTATATACTACACTTGATGTGTCAACCGAACCCGACCCTTAAAGCCAACGTTCAAATAACAAATACTTGGGACCTATAAACTAGGATATAGGTCCCTTCAAATATACTTTTCTCGTAAAATAAAGGCATCTATTTTGTATACACAAATAGATGCTAATATTTTTTAAACTGGTTTAATTGGAAATGTCGCATATGCACAAGAGGCTTAAGTATGATAAGTATTTTGTATTTTTTCTTCCGGCTTCTCATTACAGCCATTGAAAATTCAATCTCTTCCTTAAGTAACACACAAACTAGAAGCAGGAATAAACAATCAACTGTCTGGACCACCACCCCCATCCCACCGCCATGGACTTCTGTACCCCTCCCAATCCGCACCAAAAGAATTCCTTTCGGTTTGTAAAAGTTGCCCGATGCATGGTTTTAATTATTTTCATGGCAATATTTATATTTGAATTATAATCTTTAACAACTGTGTTATAAAATGATGTTTCACACGGCGGGCTTAACCGGTGGATGGTTGCTTCTCCATGATACCATCTACCTCTGTTAGACGGGCCTCATTTTAGAGGTCAGTGTTTTCTCTGATCCCGATCTGAATTGTTGAATGGACTTTTGAGTTTGGATGCTGTTCTTTATCTTCATTCAGTAT
>NW_026938047.1:0-11781 GCF_032062105.1 Saccostrea cuccullata | reverse complement strand
TCTATATAAACACTTCATATATATTATGCATATTCACTAATTAATTTCTTTCAAATAACACCAAGGCCAATAACCTTGTGACCTATACATTAATGTTGTAAATGGTTTTCTAACTTAAATAATTATAATGTTAAAGGTGTGCTATCTTCAGAAGGAAATAGAATTTGGTGACGTCCTCTTCATGTCAAGTTGCATCAACAAACATGTAAGGATTGTTATTCTTTTTATGTCTTAGAATAACAAACAAGCATGCTGTATTAATGCTGTATGAATATATGTTTGTAGGAAGGTACAATTTCTAAAATGAGGTTTATTATTGACAAACAAATTGATGAAACCAAAATATAAGCAGTCTCGTTTAAACTCAAAATGTTTAAAGTTGTATGGCACATTTATATACAATCACCTTTTCAGCAAATAAAATTGTTGACTGACGTTTTGCATACAAATTGTTAGGTCATTAATTTACACACTGAAATATCAATGGGTTTTAACGTTATTTTCCAAACATGACAGGAAGCATACAGCTGACTCCTCCATGGCACCTGATCCCACTTTTGATATTTTGGAGGTTCGTGTTTTTTCTCTGCTCCTATTTTGTATTATTTAATGGACTTTTGAGCTGGAACACTTTTTGACTTCTACATATTATATTTCGTATACTTTATTTGTTTATTATGTCACAGGGTGATAATTACTTGTTTTAATTTTATTCCAATATCCTTTGCCATACTTTAAGTGGAAAAGTATGATTTCCATACATAGGGCCAATCTCTTATACATGAAGGATATGAAGATAACGAACAATCTTTTATATCAAAGTCCATAAACCAATACAAAATAGGAGCAGAGCAAACACGGACCTCTGAAACAACAGAGGTGGGATCAGGTGCCAAAGAGGAGTAAGCATCCCCCGCCGACCGGTCAAACCTGAGCTGTGCTCTTTATCATGATCGGGAAATAACGGAAAATTCAGGCGTCAATTCAGTGTTTAAATAATGGACTAACAATTTGTATAAAAATATCTATGAGCATTTGACTAAAAGATAGACTGTATTTGCTGACAAGGTCATTGTATCGACCATATAACTTACGAAATGATGACTTTAAATGAGACTTTTTGTTTTATCAAATTGTTTACGTACGACTATTTTTTTCTAATTTGAAGATTTCATTAATTCAAGTAAAAGCAACTAATTTTAAAACAAATCAGACTTCGCATTTAAAACTTGCACAAGGAAAATAAGTATCAGCATCCATCTAGCATCTGGATTAGCATTTTGCGTGTTGTTGGCTGCCACACTACAAATAATCTTCTTTTCGTTGGCGAACAAATGATGGAAGTAGCAAATTTACCATTAACTTACTTAAAATAGGCAAACTTCAATGCACAATGATTAAAATTCTACTGAAGCTGTACTTTGTATGAGAATTTTGCGTACTGATATACTGGTAGCTTGCGACGAAGCTTGCATATTATCGATGTTTCTTATCTAAATACTTTATCAGGGCACGAACCTACTTTGTCATTGATTTATCTGGTCTTATGGAAGTGTAGCAATATAGTAGTATATCTCCGTTACGAATGACCTTATTTCAATAAAAATTTCAGTATCAACTTTGTTAACAGGATAAGTATTTTATTTTAGGCTTGCACATCGGATGTGGATGTATTTGGAAAACGAAATCTTCAAAGCTGTTCTAAATGCTGTCTGGCTGATTTATGTAATGATGAATGTAAGCATCAAGGAACTAAAGCATTTGATATACACTGCAGTGGAAAAGTTCTACTGAAATACATAAAATAATGGTAGTCAATAAATACTGCAGATTTATAATCTGCTTCAAGTCTTAATTTGCAAAAGTAGAATGGATGAAAATATTTTTTTCTTACAAAATAAGCCATTACTTTACCGAATTAAGGAATATATCTGTTCTATTATTACCATCTATGTGATAAAATCACAGTGTAGAATTCAGTGTTATGGTATTTTCATTTTAACGTTTCTGTCCTGCTATATTTAGTCGATAGCATATCTGAACCAAGGGATCAAGTGAGCTTTTATGATCAATAATTTTCCTTTGTCTGTCGTTTTCGTTGTTGCCGTCGTCATCGTAAACTACTTGGCCTATCTCTCTATAATTTCATTCAAACTTAAAGCAAAGTATCGTTATACATGTTATATGAAGGGAATTTTTAAGTTTGTCAAGTTTTTCAAAGTATGATAATCAAGAATTGGCAAGAGTCATTGGATAATTGGACAATTATATTTAAGTCCTATCAAGAAGTCCTAAGTCAGAAAAACGTTTTATGTGAATGCTTCCGAACATTGAGAAGATACGGAATTGTTCACATGATGTTCTCTGGTAACAAGATGAGCCTAAAAGATAAAGGGTGATGTGTAAAGACTAATGTATGCCGCCCCCTTTTTATCCAGCAAATTAATAGCCATTCTCTGTAACCACTTAAACTTCGTTGCCACACATAGTCACCGAATTTGATGAATCTTCACCCATGCTTAGTACTTGACACCAGAAACAAATGTCAAACAAAATTTCGTTGCTATGTGTCTCGGTTGCTATGGTAACAGCCAGAAAAGTATGAAAAATCGAGATTTTCAGCCACTTTAAATCTTGACCGTGGCTTAATAAAAACCAGAAAAAGCATACAAACCATTCTCACAAAAACATGACACCTTGATGTCACTTAAACTGTAAAGAAACTGTTTAGAATATATCTCTAAGTAAGTGGTAACCAAGGGTACATTTGGAATACATTTAAAATGCTGAAATATGCTGCAAAACACTCCGTATTCACTAATGGTAGGTGTTACATGCTCAAACTCAATCAACGACTTAAGAAAAACAATGAAAATGTTTGACCTTAAGTATATAAGAATGAGCAATTTTATTCTATAAATAACTTTTATGGTTGCCATGGTAACACAGTGTAACCATGCAAAACTAGTAACTAAGATTGGGATAATGCTACTGTCTCGAGGAAAAACATGAAAATTCAAGATTGGCAAATATGCATCCTTAGGACCTTGCAATACCAAAACCATAAGAAAAATTGGGTATAAATGCTACTTTGCAGTGTTACCATGGAAACAAAGTACCAGTGCTTAAAAGTGCATTATTTTTCGCTGCATTAAGAATTAAATTGCCGTTTAATCAAGAAACAAATTAAAGGAATCAGCTTGAAAAGTACTTATCTGTTAGAAATGAAGTTGAATATCAAATATTGATTAAATTTGATGAATAAAACAACACTGTTGCTATGGTTACCAAGAAGGGAAAATGTTCGATTTTGTGAACTTTATATCAATATTAAACCCTGTGTGCCAACTTCTTGCATCCACTTAGAGATTGGATGACAGTCAAAATTAAAAGTCAAGTTAGCTGTTTATAATTATCAATCATAAAAGTTTTGGGAATCTACATTTAAGGGTACGTATCCAAGGAAAGAAAATATTTTTTTAGGTTTTTAAGCATATTTTTTCTGCTTATTTCCATAGCAACGCTCTATTTAAAGAATCTAATCTGAATATTTTCAAATGGGAAAACTTGGAGCACACCAATATCTTATAAAATTGATCATTAGTTATGAGGAAATGTGCTTTTTTTAAAGATAGGATCAGATTTAAACATACAGAGTGTTACTTTGAAGGCTCCCTGTGGTATAAAAACCTTGGCAACCATTGCCAACCAAAATGAAATATCATATTTTGTTCTTGGTATATGTTTCAAGGCTTTTTTTTTCTATTATTTGGTCACATTTCATCCTATAATTGCTTTCTATTTTTACGTGTATGACTTTATAAAATTTAATGAATTTTTTTTTTACTTTTGAATACTTTGTTACCATAGTAACGTATGTAATAGTTGATTTACCAAACATGTTCATCATGCATTTGAGACATCTGACCTTCAACTTTTGGAAACAGTCACTGCCAATTGTTTGCTTTGCCGCAAATGTTAACTATGGGGCTCTAAAACATGTTAAAAATGCCATTTTTCGAACTCTAAGACAAGTTGCCATGGTAACTATAAAACATAGCAACCAATTTTTGCCTGATTTCAGTTTAGGGTATCAATGACTTTTATCATAGAGAGTTTGGAGAAAATCTGAGACTATGCGTGCCACAGCTCCTATATAAAAATTCAAGTCATTACAGAGAATGGCTCTTTAATTTATTCTACAACTATTTTGATAGTTTTCAAAAAAGAGTTAATGAATACAACGCCTTTTGAATCGATTCAATAGTTCCGATAGATGTATTTGTTAGGATTGCTCCATTATTTTCTTATTTTTTGACCTCCTGACAACAGAATGCGGCCTGGTTTGAAAAAAAATGTTCTTTTATGAAAAGAGAATAGGCATGTCCTAGTTCAATAAAAAGATATGCACGTCCAAGGAATCTACCCATTTACTCATTTACCGAGAACCGTAATCTGAAACGTGAAAATGACGAGCAATATTCAAAACAGGAGAATTGAAAACACGGACCTCCAAAATATCAGAGGTGGGATCAGGTGCCATGGATGGAGGAGTGAGCATGCCCTTCCGACCGGTCATTACCGCCGTGTGCTCCTTGTCATTATCGTGAAATATCGGAAAAATCCGTCGTCAATTCAGTGTATAAATATTTGACTAACAATTAGAATCAAAAAAGTCAGTCAGCATTTGACTCTATTTCTAGGAAAGCAAGTTTTAATGCCTTTTTTTTCAAAGTATACATTCTCAGTATTTTTGAGTACTCGATTGTTATGCAATTAACTCATTTAGCTGATTGGTCAGTCGGAAGTTATTGCCAGTACCTCAATTATCATATGAATTGATTCTTGCGTTAGAAAAAAATATATCATCGATCTGTTTATTATTGGGAAAGCAAGCTATATTTGACAATGTTTTAATCACAATTTTAACATTTTAGCGCAGTAAGAAAAATTTCCCCCTTGAATATATAAGTAGATATCAATAATTACAGCAACTGGTCAAACGAAAAATGTATTTTTTTTTAGTTTTTATACTGTAAGTCATTTTAATTTTCAAAATCTGAAAAAGTGCCAATTGCGATAGTTTTATTTTCACGCTGCAAGATATAAATTAAAAATTTCGAATAAAATTAAAAAAAACGCTTTTAAGAACTAATCCTGACATTCCTGACGGGTTTAATTTCGCGGAAAAATGATAAATCGCAAACATAGCGAAATTCAAACCCTCGTGATTAACAGTATTTTAAGGGCTTTATAAAATGAAGCGGTTTAGAATGTAATGGGATTCAGATGTAAACTTGTTACTCCTCCTCGGAAAAGAGATTTATATCTTCCAAATTACGTTTCTGTTTTTAGTAAAAGTACTATTCAATTAAGATACAAACATCAGTGATTAAGTACATGCAAAACATGGAGTAAAATTTGGATATTTAGTTTTTGTCAATTCACAGGGAGGGGGAGGGGTATGGTACATTATCCTTTATAGCGAAACCCTCAAAGCGTCTTTAGAACTACAATATTTGTATATTCTAATAAGAGAGGTACATCAATTTTCCTAATTTCATATCATGGCCCTGATGGTTGGATCGGGCCTAAATGGGGGAGCAAAGCATTAAAAGAGATTATATACATATAATAGGAAAATATTTCTTCAGAAAACAACAGGACTGTGATAAATTATATCAATATCCAATGCAATGTTTAAATAGTGCAGACTTAATTGTTTTTATCATGGTTAAGCAGGAATACCATACACTTCGTATTATGAATGCAAGCAACAAATATTACTCTGGAGAGTATTGTGACATATGGAAGTCGTATTTAATTTTGTGTGTGAACGACCAGACATACATGCATGACCAAAGCACTTTTTAATAGATAGAAGACAGCTCTCGACTTTTTAATAAAATTGAATTTAAAAAAAAGTAGAAATTGAAATGAATTGAAGGTAGTATGTGAATAATAAAATAAAATAATTCATGCAATGTTCTCATGTGTAGGCGGTGATATGACCCATCCTCCTTCCACGCCAGGTTCCTTATTGGTATCGACAACAACACTTACACCATCAAGTACTCAAGTACCAAGATCAATGGGTAAATCATTCTACATTTTTAACATTCAATCAAGCACATGATCACCTACCTGTATTTTACATTCTTACAAATTTGAATTGCAGGTAGTAGAGGTGAGGAGTTTCTGATCTTATTTATGAAAAATCATCTTTTAGCGATGGGGAACTTGAGTGTTTACATAACGACAGACAATGAAACAACAATTAAAATATTTACATCTCCTCGTTTGAATGCAAACATTAAATCGGTTATTAATTTTACGTCCAGCTTAACGCTAGGTCTCCCTATAGACCTTGTTTGTGAATATTTTACTGTTGAACCTAAAGGTTTAATACTACAGACCTCTGAATTATCATCTATAACAATCTTTGATCGTTTTGGTATGGACACAAATGATGGGACACTTATAATTCCAACAAGGAAACTCTCGAACAAATATATTATTTCTTCAACTGACCCATATACTACGGAAAGTTATTACTATAGTCAGTTTGCTATAGGTGCACTCTATAACAGGACATTTGTAGAGATAACATTCAAATTTAAGGACAACACTCCTCTCACTATACAGGGTAAATCATACAGAGACGGAGATGTTTTCAACGTGATGTTAGAAAGATTTGATACATTACAAATTGCGCATACCACAGATCTCTCCGGCTCCTTCATAACGTCCAACAAACCTGTCACAGTTTTCTCTGGAAATAGATGTCAGCGTTTGAAATATGGTTGCAGTCACATGGTAACACAACTTCCTCCGACAACCGAAATAGATACTAAATATATTATACCTCCTTTCTACACCAATGACGGGACTTTAATTCAAGTACTTAGTGAGAATGGTAGTTCAGTTAACTCAAGTGTTGGAAGCAGCGTTTCAAACTTTCATTTAAATGAAAAAGGATACAAGAATATTGAAGTAACTTCAAATGTGACAACAGTTATAGAATCAGATCAACCTGTCCTTGTTACTGCTTTCGGAATGGGTAATAAGTCCAGTAATTATCATCCGTACATGACGGTCGTACCAGGAATCCACCAGTATCTCGATTACTACAAGGTAGCTGTACCAGCAGGATATGCAGAAAATTTTATCTGCTTGATTGTTCCATCGCAATCTCTGAACAACCTACGCATTAACGGATTTTCTGTATATCATTACACCGTTGTATATCAGAGCGCATTGACATTAGCAAAATCGTTCAGTGTTCGTACCTTAAAAGTCCAAAGTGGAACTATTGTTTTGTCAACATCTGATGCATCACAATTTGGACTTATTGTTTATGGTCATCGGATTGCTGATGGTTACGGTTTTGCGGGAAATTTTGTCCTCCCATAAACGTTAAAAAATGAATTCAAAGTGTTTACTTTGTTAGTGAATATTAATATTGTATTTGACATGAATATTAATTCAATATAAGCGTGTTTTTAATCATAACAGCTTACTTTAACTTTATTGGATTGGTATAACTTACGAATAAAATAAAAAAAAAATACTACTTACTTAATTTATAACTAATCAGGATAAAGCTCTTTAGTTAAAATACTAGTAGTAATTTGAAACAAATATCTTCTGTGTTCGTCATTTCGTCTGCATCTTTACAAAATATAAAATCAATTCAGTCTTCATTCGAATGAATAAACAATCGTTTTGGTGATATAATTACTTTTTTGTTGGACAGGTCGAGTATATATAGTACATTTAGTTTTGTAGGTAGAATTACCTACCTTTGCATTTATTACCTACTCCTGGTAGCTTTATTTAGTTATTTCAATCCAAATTTTCAGAAATTTGATTTTGTTTAATATAGACAAATAAACTCGCAAATAACTGGCAACAAATATTCATACTAGGTGTGTTTAAAAAATCAATCCAAAATAAATATAGATTATGCATTGCTGCATTTTAAGACTTTAACGCAAAAAAATGTATTTTTATTGTTTGAGTAACTGTCCACCGGTGTGTTAGGTGAGGCATTGTTAAGTATGATCACTTAACATTCTCTTGAATAATTACCAATCCAATATCATGTTAACCAGAACTGATCTCATTTGTTAGTGCATTCAAGAAGTAACTGTTTATTCACAAATTAACTGTTGTATATAGCCCAAAACATTTCATACTCTGACTGCAATTGCGCAAAAAAGACCCATCTTCAAGAGTAACCTTTTCATGAATTGATATCAGATGAGGTCAGGGTTGACAATTATCACTGCATCAATGTGCGATTTTGTGTACATCCAGAGAAAAATGTTGATTCAAGAAAAAAAGTTTGATTTGGTTGCTAACTAAAGCTACCTCAGATAGGAAAGTAAAGGTATGTCTAGGTAATTTAAGCCACATGGCTAAAGTTAGTGATTGTACCAGACCTGTTGAAATAAAAAAAAATATGCTAAAAATTAAGTTCACGAAACAACATCCCAAATCGAAAAATTGATGAGTAAAGTTACTGTAAGGGCTTAAAATTGTTCAACGTTATTAGCAAGATGTCTTGTATAGAACTTCCGGATGACATATATTTGATTGTGTATACTTAATTCAATATAAACTGAAAATGAAAGTGGAAAGTGAAATGAACTAAAAGTAATTGTACTCGAATTTTCATTAAAGATTTACACATTGTAAGAAGAACAAATACGGACGTCTGGAGTGAGTATCCATATTGACCGTTCATATATACCATGGGTCTCTTAAGAAGAGCTGGTAAACAGAGAGGTTCGTAGGCAATTCAATGTTAAAAAAGCCTTAATTTTTTTCTGAAAAAAATGTCCCTCAACAACTGTCATGACAGATGGTATTTGCAAATAAATATTTATACCTATCAATCACAGAATTTTAGAATATTGACTTCAACCGAGATTGTTGGAACCTTTGTATCATCAGCCTATTTGTCAGTAGCCTGGACTTCTTTTAAGATAATTCGTTCGAAGTAGGACATAAGCTTGCGCATTGAATAAACCGGAATACATACGCGGGCCGTTCAAAATTATGCGGACTGTGCTATTATTTACTCTTACAGACGTCATACAGTTATGAAATTTCAAAGAAATATGTATCTTAAAGATTCCAACAAATTTTGGGCAAAATTTCTGTATTTAAAAAAATTCTGGTAAAATTATCGGTATGTTGATATCGCTGATGGAGGGGTACGGAGCACGACAAAAAAATTGAATCAAAAGCATGCGGAATCTAAAATTTGACTCGTTAAGTTTCAATAATTTGCGATATTTTTCGACAATTTTCACAAATGTATCTTTAAATTATTCTATTATTATGTATTTAGATTTCTGACATAGTATTTTAAGTGCTAATAGAAATACAGAGGTTTTCCTCCGATGCGATTCCCGTGAAACGACTGTGAAAATGACGTCTCCTGAATTGACGGCGCACCACACTTTTGTTAAATTGCGTATGATGCTCGAGATATCGCCAACATATATCCAAAATATGCATAATTAAACATGTAGTTAACATTCGTCCACAAATAGCAAATTGAAATCTTAGACCGTTAGACCTCTGTAAAGAGGCTATACGGGAGGACGGGAGGACGATTATCGACGAAAACTTTATCCGATTTGTAAAGAACGTGATTGAGAGTCACCGGTATCATACTATATCTCATAAATACCTGAATTTTTTCGTTTTAAAACAAAAAAAGAATATTCTTTACTTGTTTAATCAATTTAAAGCTTGACAAGAAATGGTGTCTGGATGTTGAGTAGATAAGGTAACTAAAACTGTACTCTTAGCATGCTTGAGAGAATGTTGAGAAAATGAAAGCTCAATCACACATTTTTTTTAATAATGCCTGTGACGTCGAAGATTTTGCTGCTCCATGACTTAATTATATGTCCCCAAAAAATCACTAAAAATCGATACCAATTTATAACATTTGTGTGAAAATTAGCGACATCAATCAACCAAACTTGTAAGAGATTTATTAGGACCCGACACTCCAAACCACACTTTTAGTAGATATGATTTTTTGCATAGAGCAGATTAATATCTGATTTGAATTATGCAAGTAGTTGTAGAGTGTTTCGGCTATTAAGAAGCCTCTTCAGGGGTCACGGACATAAATCATGGTGTTTGTTTTAGGTGAGACCGGATTATCTCGTCACCTATATTATTGTGTTTGCTGTAAGCAATGATTGGTTGAGAATTAAATAAAGTTTTGCATTCTGGATTTCTAAGAATGGTGTTCCAATATTTCAGAATTCGTTTTTTCAGTCCTTTAACGCAAGGGTTAAATTTAGTAACCAGTACTGTAGGGTTACGTAATGACTGTTCTTTAGTCTTTTTGATGATGAGTTTTGATCGGTTAGTGTTGATCGTTTCCTTGATGATAGGATCAATTTCCGAAGTAGAGTAGCCTCGCTTTGATAAGTGCGTCTTGAAGTCATTAAGTGTTGCATGTAATATTTCAGGGTCAGTGGTGTTTCTTGCATGTCTAATGCATTCTCCTTTAATGAATCCTTTAAACACAGCCGGGCTATGAGCGCTCTGTCTGTGTAGATATTGAAAGTTATTTGTTGGTTTGATAAAGGACTTGATATCAAGTTTGTTGAAATTTTGAAATTTCTGTCCTTTATAAACTGTAGTATCAAGGAAGTTGACAGCAGATGGAGAGATTTCAAACGTAAATCTTAGATGTTTGTGACACTGATTGCCGATATTAAAGAATTCTTCTATCTCTGGTTGCGTTCCATTGAATATTATGAAACCGTCATCACGGTATCTGCCGTGGAAGACAATTTTGCTGGCATGACGAAATTGTGCCATTATATGCTTTGTAATTTGATACATTCTGATGTCGCAGATCTCTGGACTGGGGACTGCCCCCATACTTGCTCCTATTATTTGTTTGTAATATTTTCCGTCGAATTCAAAGTAATTGTTTTCCAAGACGCATTTCAGTAAGAAGTTTAGATCCTCAGGGTCATGTACACAAACATGGAATTCAACGAGCTTCTCTCATCAATAAATGAGGCTTACACACAGGCCAATAAAACGCAATTAGACATTCCATATCCGGACCCTGAGGATCTAAACTTCTTACTGAAATGCGTCTTGGAAAACAATTACTTTGAATTCGACGGAAAATATTACAAACAAATAATAGGAGCAAGTATGGGGGCAGTCCCCAGTCCAGAGATCTGCGACATCAGAATGTATCAAATTACAAAGCATATAATGGCACAATTTCGTCATGCCAGCAAAATTGTTTTCCACGGCAGATACCGTGATGACGGTTTCATAATATTCAATGGAACGCAACCAGAGATAGAAGAATTCTTTAATATCGGCAATCAGTGTCACAAACATCTAAGATTTACGTTTGAAATCTCTCCATCTGCTGTCAACTTCCTTGATACTACAGTTTATAAAGGACAGAAATTTCAAAATTTTAACAAACTTGATATCAAGTCCTTTATCAAACCAACAAATAACTTTCAATATCTACACAGACAGAGCGCTCATAGCCCGGCTGTGTTTAAAGGATTCATTAAAGGAGAATGCATTAGACATGCAAGAAACACCACTGACCCTGAAATATTACATGCAACACTTAATGACTTCAAGACGCACTTATCAAAGCGAGGCTACTCTACTTCGGAAATTGATCCTATCATCAAGGAAACGATCAACACTAAACGATCAAAACTCATCATCAAAAAGACTAAAGAACAGTCATTACGTAACCCT
>NW_026938046.1:30000-115056 GCF_032062105.1 Saccostrea cuccullata | reverse complement strand
TAACATGCACGTACTGAGGTTAACAAAAATTTGAGAAACTTTATTCTTTTACGTTTCGTTTTCTATTTTAGAGCTTTTCTTACCGGATAACATACACTCGAGATATTTACATTTTACACATGAGTAGATGATTTTACAACCAAATTCTTTGTTGACAAAAGATGACCTATATTTTTGTGAACCTGGGTGATTTTAATCGTTTTTTCTAACCATTCAGAGCACGAAAAGTAACCCAAAAGACACGCATACGTAAGGTCTACGTTGTTATCTTCCTTTGCAAATAGGTAAACTTGATATAGTGAAAGAAAAACTTAAGAGGCAAAAAGAGACATACGTTATATGTATTTATTTTTTTATCATCCTATTCATTCTTATTTCGGTCCAAAAGAGCTTAAACAATTTCATAAAGTGTCAACTTATTTTGATAATTACTAAAAAATAATGATTTCTCTATTAGAAAGATGATATAAGCTTTAAATACATAATCAAATATTATCAGTAAAATCAATGGTTTTCATCACTTTTCTTGTCAACCGGGAGTCCAGCTATGCATACAGGAGTATAAAGTATATTAAAGAGAAAAGAAGGGGAAATTTGAAAATGATAAAAACCTTAAATGTCTGTGCTTTGAGCCTCCGCCCTATGAGTAAAAAGTTCTATTTCAGTTAACCTAGAAATAAAATTATCGTAATAAAATTTAGTTAACATTTTTAATCCTCCTCCGAAATCAATAAATCGAATTCATACTAAGAACATACATCAAGATTTTAGTAGACATGACAGTGGATCACCTGAGAGACTTGCATGTATTTTAAAATGCACATTAACATTTTAATATGAAAGTCATGCTTTCTTTTGCACAGTTTTGAAATATTGTAGATTAAAATCCCCTATAACTTATCACAACTTCAATTAATAAAACAAAGAAACTGCATTTACCTCGAATTCTTCGACAAGACAATATATAATTGTAGAAATTATACATTTTCCACCCAGAGAGGCGCTAGTTCAACGATGAAGATAATCTTCAGAACGGGCGATGGAAAACAGTCAAAGCATTATGAATTTAAAGAAAAACAAAAACTGATTAGAAAAGGAGAATTATCTTATAGCATTAACGTGGCTTGAAAAATTGGAACTCATGTGTTTTGCATATAATGTATCTAATGACAAATATGGAAATAACAAACAGTTGTCGGACTCAAAAGTCCATTAAACAATACAAAATAGCAGCAGAGTAAACATCAGGGATCAGAAAAGGGATCATTTGCAATGAAGAAGTGAGCATCCCCTGCCGACCAGTCTCACCAGCCGTGTACTCTTTGCGATAATTAGAAAATAACGGTAAAATTTGTTGTCAATTCACTGTGTAGATAATAAACTAATAATTAGTTTTAAAATCTTAAGTCAGCATTTGCCTCAATGATAAAATACATTTGCTGAAAGGGTCATCGTATTGACCATAGAACTGAAAAAATGATGACGTCGACTTTAAACAAGACTGTTGATATACTTGTTTCATCATCATATTCGTGAATTATGACTACGCAAAAAATCTGTGAAACGTATTTTATTTACATTATTTAAGTTTTTAAAAATCATCCTGGCAGAACTTGATTACCTAATTAAAAATAGCAATATTTTTAGGAAATAAAGCATTGACTGGTAAATTATCCAGAAAGACACCTAAACCAAATTCATGTACAGAAAATAGGTCCTAGTAACAATCAAATGATGGTTTTCCATACTTTTAATGGGGTATCATCGAACAAAAGTATTCAATTATACATATACTATACGGTACAAGTGTGAAGTTAAAAAAATGGATGAAAAAATAAATCTTTTTTACCTACGTGTTACAATCAAGTCTGTTAAGAGTTATCTTCAAGAGGATTTCTATTGTGCTTTGTTTGAGTTGGTATTTGGATTATCTGAATAAGTCTACTTAGCTTTTCCACATAATGATTTTCATTTCAAAATAACAAGTAGTGTTTTATCAAAAAATTATTTCAAATAAGTAGGCATATGCATATAATCATCTTGATAGTGCAAACATTGTTCGGCCATTTTTTTTTTAAATTGCAATTGTACCCTTTCAACAAAAATATAGAATTTTGCACAGGTTGCAAAACTTTATGAACAAGATGAAGAAAACAATGAATAGGGTTCATATCTTAAATTTTAGATATACGGGAAAAACAAACAGGTAAGTATTATTCAATATTCGATAAAGTTCGTCTATATTTCGAGATTCAGTTTGTTTTGTGACTTCTGAATTTAAAAATCACTTACTTTAAACTAAACCGCAAAAGAGATGAAAGAACCCAAACATTATAAAAAAAAAAGTCTGAAAATGGATTATTGAGTATTTTTTTTTTATTTATAGGGAATTGTTTTGCTTTTAAAAATATGTTAGATTATTATGAACAAAGCTTATATAACATATATGATACAGATTATTTAATAAAGCTCTTTAATGTCGTATAGTATGCAAACTTGAACTGTCAAAAACCAATATCAGCTATTGTAAAAATTTCAAGGAGATTTTAAGATATTTACTTATCTGTATTTGAAAAAGCATACAAATGTACAAGATATAGAAGTACTTTTTATATAACAAAACTTGTTTAAGTCTACATGTAACATTTGGTAATCTGTACTTCAAATCACTTTTACGATATGAATGCTGTCAAACCTCTTCATTCATATGTATTTTATTTATGTATTTTGTTACATAATCATGATTTGTAAGACCGTGCTATCTGAATAAGAAATAAGGGCCTGCCTTTGCTAAGTTGAAATGTCCTGAATAAGTCTTAAAGGAAAAGAACCTACTTATATATCTCTAAATATACTTACTCATACATAAGTATGGATACTTAACCGAAACTCGTAAGATGAAATATCTTGGCTTTCCAATCGTTTTCATTCTATTCCTTTATGTTTTGTAAATATTTTTTAAATTGTAAATTCTTAGATATTTTTATTGCACATAAATTGTTTGATTATACTTCGTCAATTAATTCTTAATCTTCTTTCTGACGGATGTTTTATCTATGAAATAAATGGTGTAGAATATTGATTAGAATATACTTCAAATTATAATAATGTGTTGAATGATTCTACACATACATGAATATCATTATTTTTTTTTCTTCAAATAAATCTTAGAAAATATGCAACATCTTGCTCTTCGAAGATATTTTTTTAAGAGAGCCTAGAGTTATACTTCAAAAGATAATCTAGAAATCTGTAAATTACATGAAACCTAAAGTTCCATTCACAGACATGTACGAGTAATCTTTGTTCTTTCAGACGGTTCGTAAGAAGTGATAGAGAAATTTGATACATCAAAATTAAATTCTGCATGACAAATCATTTCTTAGTAAGGGAGGACTGTGATTCAAAGTAGGATACTGGTTCACCAGGCTGAAGCTAACAGCCAATAACAGCAGCCACTATTACTGGTTCCACATTTGAAAAAAATTATTTTAAGTAGGATTGAACTCAATGAACGACCAAATACTGTAATTTATTTCGTCTCTTAAATTTAGAGATATTTGGTTTAAAAATAGTCATATTTTTTAAATTGAATATTTTCTATCAGAAAAATGAACGTTTGTCATTCAAAATCCTGTGAAGCTTTTTTCATAATTAATGCAAAATGACGAAACTTCTTTGTATTTTGTATAAGAGAGTTGCGGACGATGTTAAAATCGAAATGTTATCTCTGTATTTGTTAAATACATGAACATTTAGTGTTTTTAGATTTTTTCTTTAAAAATAACTGATAATCATTTAAATCATATATTTTATTATTCATCAATAAGTCGGTTGCTTTGAATAAGTCGCGTGTTTTTTTTATTCCCACGAATATTAGAATTATAATTCCAAAGCGCTTTCATTAAAAAGGCGTCTAATCATTTTCATATTGGTGACACCAACGTACACTGTTTCATAATAACTTTTTATATTCCTTCCATACATGTACTTAACATTTTGTGAAGGAAAAGTTTTCCAGTCGTACCATAGTTATCCCCTTGGTAGAACGATTCTACATGCAGTTGGGAACTTTTCATTTGAGGAAAACGTCCTCAAACATATGTATTATACTGTATGTATTTGTATCCAGAGAAGGAAATAATAAGTTCCAAATAAACATGTGTAGTGCTTCCTAATTTGTAACAATTTGTCAGAAAAACCTTTGGAATAAGTTTAAGGTACAGACACTAGTGCAAATAAACAATTTAGCAATATATTGGATGCGTAGTATAGAAATGTTACAATTGTATTAATAAATCCACTTCACACAAGTTAACAAAGTGCAAGGGAAGCAGTATATGCGGAGTTAAAATACAAAGTCCTTCTTCCTGTCTGTCTAACTGTGTGTAATAAAACTCGAATCAGTTTTTCATTTAATTCAACGTTTCTTACTTATGCAGCAGTATGCCTTCATCACCTGCATACGTAGCTTATGTAACATAGCTGATTCGGTACGCAAGACATGCTCTAAATATAAACAATTTCTTAACCGAGGTAAATCATTGACAAACAAGTTAATAAAACAAGAATATGAAAAGCCTTCTTAAAAGTCCTTATTTTTTAAAGTTTTATGGTCGATACAATGACCTTGTCAGCAAGTACAATTTATTATTGAGTCAAATGCTGATGGACTTTTTTTATACTTATTGTTAGTGTATCATTTATACACTGAATTGACGACATAATTTTCCATTATTTCCCGATCCTAACAAGGAGCACACGGCGGAAGTGACTGGTCGGCAGGGGATTATCACTCCTCCACGGCACTTGATCTCACCTCTTCTGTTTTGGAGGTCCGTGTTTTCTCTGCTCCTATTTTATACTTTTTTTTCACTTTCGACATTTGACTTTGAATACTGTTGGTTATCTCCTTATGTTTCATTGGAATTAAAATTATTAACAGAACGTATTTTTTTAAATGTTAATAATTGTTCTTATTAATGCATTTGAATCACTTTTTTTTATTTTTAGCACTGCAACCCAGAATGATGCTTGTAAAATCCTCTAAAGGAAACTCTTCAGTGTTATTTGATACAGTGTATCAAAATAAATACTTCATAAAAAGTCTTGTTTAAACTTTTTTAAAACATTGTTGTGGGTCAAAATTTCACCACGAGAGTAAAAAAAGCTTCGATTTTAAGAAGAATGTTACTTTTTCTAATTCAGTAATTCAAATCATTTTAAAGATTTAAATGTATTGTTTTGCATTTATCTTTGAACGGGAATAAAGTGAACAATGTCTATAGAAAGACAAGCAAATTTCTAATATTCAAGCTTTTATTTGGTTAAAAGAGAAAATACTTTTAGTATTGATTATCTTATTTAAAGTCATTTTCTGAGAAAAGAAATGCTTAAGGATTGTGAGCAATTTCTAAATAAACATCTGATCATTTTATATTATAATAAGAGAGTATTTGCATTTTACAAAGAATTTCCTCTTATTCTATGTTGAAACAATCTTTTCATATAAATCAGGGTTACGATATCCGCTGTGGCTCTCCTACACAAATATCTTCGGAAATTTGAAATTGTTTTGCCTCCTGTATAAATAATAACTTCGGTTATTTGAAATTGTTTTGGCATCCTGTTTAATGAAAGCTGCAGCTGTACATTTGATATCAGAAAAGTTAAAACATTGTTTCCTCATGACCTAATTTTACCAATGTTTCCATGTAAACTTTACATAAATATACATGTATACATACATGACAATGAAAAAGCATGTATATTTGTTCAATATAATTAAATCACGACAATACTTCTTCCTTATTATTTTTAAGCACCAGGTGTTTACGGATCTTTATATATAAATGTTTCAAAAATATATATTTAATATCCTTTATTGTACTTTTTACAAAAATTAAAACCAAAAATAAACGAAATAAGCAGACTAATTTAGAATACACATAAAATCTTTGTTTTGGTCTTGTATTCGATATAAAAATCTGTTTTTAGACTTTTGTTTTTATTTAATAGCAAAAGGGATTTTTAACTAGTTCATGAGTTTATGGTCAGTGATAATAAATTTAATGTTGTGATTTATGAAAAATATATTTTACTTAAATTTTAAAAAGGTCAAAACCAACATTAACAGATTCAAAAAAAAATTACAAACGGACAAACAGACAGCTAGATGGACGGATACTTGATTGATTGACTGTATATTGTTTTACGTCCCTTTCGAGAATTAGGGATGCTGGATAATTGCTTATAAGAAAAACAAATACTCTACATTTCAGTATAGATGTACATACATGTAAATGCTTAAGCAATGCAAATGTATCTAGCAGTAATAAAAGGAAAGTGATTAATCACATCAAAACAATAGATAAAAAGAATGATGATCACACTACTCTGAAAACATCAAAACTGGGATTAAATATTTCAGGTGTTGACTGCACATACTTTCTTGAGTCCTATGAAGATGACAGAGAGTATTCAAAATCAGAAGTCTAATAATTAATACAGAATAGAGCGGATCAAACATACACCATCACAGAAACATCAGAGGTGGAGTCATGTGCCATAGAGGAGAAAACAACCTCTGCCGACCGGTCACATCCGCCGTGTGCGTCTTTTAATAATAGGGAAATAACAGAAATCATTCATCAATTCAGTGTGTAAATAAAGAATTTGCAATTTTTATGAAAAACGTCGGTCAGCATTTGACTAAATGATTAACTGTAGTTGCTGATAAATTTGTACTGGCTTTAAACAGACTGCTGAATAAGTGTAATATTTATCATCTTAAAGAATGAGTGCACTTAAGCTATGAGAGTTGGATCCCGATGTTTTGCGCAAAATAAAATTCCAAAATTCATTAAATTTATGTTTTATAGGTATTAAACAATATCTTAAGAGCAGGTTTTAGTATATTATATTACATGAAAGTATTAAATAATGCCGAACGACACTAGCTTTTGAGACGGGGGTCTAACAGTTTTGTCTCATTTCTATTGTTATTCATATGCATACCAGTTTTCAACGACTTTGTTTACATCGAGCCGCAACTTGGCCATTTTTCTTATTTGCACAGAATGCGTATTTTAACTTAAACTTATACATATCCAAAGGACAATGTTGGCCAAGTTGTGGCTCATATATAATTTTAAAAAAAATGTCCCCAAACTGGGATCTAGATAGCTACTAAATTAACCTGTCACCGAGCATCAACGATTGATATTATAATCACCTTTCTCACGTGACCTTCTGCTGTTCGATACGCTAACGCTTCCATTGAAAATTTCATTGTATTTAAGTCTCCGTTGTGACAGTATCTATCGTACTTCCAACTTCAAATGGGAGATTTTTGCGCAAATTTTAATAGGTTTGAAGATAATATGTCTCTTATTTAACTTTATGCTTTTCATTAGGGGTGTTTTGAAAGAATTCTTGTATTGACAGTGTCATTAGTAAGTACATGTATAGGCTTATTTCGATCGCCTCTGTATTATGGTCTGCAGAGCGAGACATGTACCACATCCTTTAACATTAAAATCATTTAATAATTGAGCACCCTAAAATCAACTCTCTCTCTCTCTCTCTCTCTCTCTCTCTCTCTCTCTCCATTTCAATTCGTAGTGCGAAAAAATCATATGTGTTTACATTCCTCAACCATGCGGTTTAAATGTCTCCGCCTATTTGCGGATACCTTAGATTCGAAAGTGGTCCCGTTCAAGTTTCCGGAATTTAAGGCTTTTACATGTTCTTTTCAATTACGTTTTCTGTAATTACAGAAATATGTTTGACAAAAAATTCTAGAAATAAATATCAAAAGCATATGCTTGCACGTTAATCATAGATTAATTTAGTGATATATTGTAATGTTAAGCTTAAAATGGGTAGCTGAAAAGGTTCCAAATGACGTACTTAAGTGCACTCATTCTTTGCAGTTGATCACAATAGTTGATGTATACCAGTATAAATAAAAATGAGAAACAATGAGATCGATAGGTACACAAGGCTAACCTGAGTCATTATTCAAATTTTAAACCTTATACCATATATTTTTTTTTTATGTTCTTAAAGAGAGTTCAAAAGGCTTAATTTTGCTTTTGATTGAAAGTTTAATTATCTTTTGAACTATAATCAAAACTTAATTCTGGCATTCAAAAAAGTATATTTTTAACAGAGCCTCTTTTTTGCAAACCATATAGAGTGTTCAATCATTTTCATTGGTTTATTAAAATGAAAAATTGGCATGATGACTATTGGTCTAGTCTCTTTTATTAGTTTTCGTTTTATGCTTCAAAATGAAATCTTCCAAGAAAACAAAAGTAAGGGGGAAAAATCGGGTGTGTTATATGTCAAGGCAGCACAAAATTCATTACTACAAATAAAATGTTTTCTGAGAAATATTTAACAGTTTCACAAGATAGTTGTATATTTCGGTATTTCCTGAAGATGAGCACTAGGAATTTCTCTAGAACGGTTGAGGTTGCAGCTAAATGAGCTAAAAGTGATAGATGTAACTATAAATAAGATATATCTGGAATTTGAGAAGCGTATATAAACATGATGTAAAAACAATTAAAATAAAAAAAATTGAAATGCATGCTTTTTTTAGCCTTACTTTTTTCTGTTTCTGTTTGAAAAAGGGCACTTGCAAGTAAATAAAAACGGAAAGTTTTGTGAATACAATTAATATCTAAAATATCACACACACAAAAGGACTGTTCCTAGAAAAACGCAAATTCAGTCGATCGTCGGATTACAATGAATCCTTTTTCATATATGGAACAGATATTCTTTTGTGAATGATTCGGAAAACATAAACATAGAAAAAGAATATTTTTTCTAGGACATTGTATGATTAATGCAATTCTATATGTATTATCATATGAATATACATGTAGATTTATATTGTAAAATTCACATTAGTAAATAACCGGTACATGGTACATCTTCGGTGTAACAAGCTCAAATATACGTATCGAATTGAATAGTTAATTAAAATCAAATTAACATGCTGAAAACGTATACCATTTATATGATTTTCTACATGTAAGACATTTGCTCTTCTCAATGTTAATGGATACCATGATTATTTTTCAAAATACTTTATCAATATCATTGCATAGAAACTATTTAATAAATAAAACAAAAAATGAAAAAAGGCGATAAATTGTATTCAAAGATAAGTAAGTAAATATTTACAATGTCTCAACATTGCTAATTTGTTTTATTTATTTATTCTATTTTGCTCAAAATGGAATCTCGTTTAAATTTGTGACGATTATAGTCACTGTACCATAATAAAATAATATATTCCCACGATACATGTGCTGAATGATATATGTTCTAGAGTTTGTAAAGGAAAAGTCCTCCAGCTAGTCATGGCACGAGCCATTACATTAGAAGCATTACCCTGGAGTATGACTCTAATGCAATTGATCATGAGTCTATTTCAATCATGGTAATACTGCTGTTAACAGCTGTGTATAGTAAAACACGCTTATTACGCTTATTACGGATTTGACGTCGTTATAAGCGCTGTTCGTTATGTCAGTCAAGTTCATAGTATATTTTAAAACCCCACAGGGAATGTAATTCCTTTCGTTGTAAGTGTCAATTCATTATAAGCGCGTTCGCTAAAGCATATTTTACTGCATATTGTATGTATAATGGTAAGCAGAAACAGGAAAAAAAAATGAAAAATGACAAAGGTTTGAGTGCTTCCATATTTGAAACAATATAATAGAAACTTTGGAACTTTACAGTTCAACAATACATATAGGATGCTTAATTTTTAAACACAATGATAATGTAAAAAGGAACGAGGTTTAAAAGGAAGAGAAATGTTTGTCTAATATCTTCTAACTGTACCCCAAAAATGCGAAGTCAGATAAGATTATAGAGGGGGTTTGTAAAATTATTAGCAGGCTTGGGGTAATGCTAAATGTAATGGTAATGCATTGCAATGCATTACATGATCTCAAAGTAATGCTAGTAATGTGTTATGCCCAAAAATTTGCATTACATGTAATGGTAATGTAATGCATTACTTTATAGAATCCAGTGTAATGCTGGCATTACATAGCATTACAAAGCATTATTTGCATGTACCTATTTTAAGAAATTTAAAAAAAAAAACATGGATGATAGAAATTATTTTTAGGTTATTTTTTTATTCATTTTTTTTTATTTTTGCAACTGATAAAATTGAATAAAATATTTAACCTATTTAAATAAAATTTCTGTATCTATTTGAATACACCTTTTCATATATTCTGTTAAATAAAAAATGATTTCAAAATTTTCAAAATTCAATTTCAAAAGATTTCAAAAAAAATTAATGTACACTGTAAACTGATAATTGCCACCATTTGAATTGCTAGGAATTGTCATCAAAACACAGTATGCCTCTGGGTTATGTAACAATTAAATCAATGCATTGTTTGGAAAATACTCCAAATTATCAGCCCCTTTCTCCGGACTGTGTTTATAAAACATTGATTGAGCTGGTCTAACTTGTACTGACCATGAAAACTCCACTGTACCAAAGAAAATAGAAGACATGCAGGCATTCTATGGTTGGCAGATCAAAATGTACACCCTTTCTATCTTTTCAAGAAGTTTGCAATGCATTTACTTTTTTCATAAGGTACCAATAAAAATAGCCTTCATGCTTTATTATAGATATTTTAGGCAGGGGTTAATGTTCCCCAAAAGTTGAATTGCTTCATGACATTAATAGTTACACAAAAAGTGGATATTGTACATGTGTTATATAACACATTTCTGTAAATGTAAGTTATAAACACTGTAATATGTACAAAAACTTGAATTCAAATTTGTATTATAATTTATCATGTTTGTTTTGAAGAGGGTGGATACATGCTTAAGAAAAAAAATCACAACGTTTTGTATAAATTTCTATTCTTAAAAACCTCCAAAAGTAATGGTAATGGTAATGCATTACTTTGCTAAAGTAATGGTAATGTAATGCATTACTTTCAGAAAATAGAGTAATGGTAATGGTAATTTAATGTCCAAATTGTTGAAGTAATGGTAATGCAATGCATTACTTTACAATGTAATTCGCCCCAAGCCTGATTATAAGTATAGGAAATTAAATAAATTATGAGTTCTTAATTAACTGTTTATTTTACCTATAATTTTAAAGAAATTTTATACATTTAAAGGTCAAATATCAAAGGAAATAGATATACTTGTATATAATATATGTTGTAAACAATGGTAAAAAAGAAGGAATTGCAATATTCGTATAATTTTAAACCTGGTTGTTTTCTTTATTTACCTGTTCAATAGTCGCTAAAAATAACGTTCATCAATAGAGTCACTTCCCCTTCTTGTGACGTCATTAGAGACACTCGACAAAATCTAGTTACATTAGTATAGTAAAAAGTGCTCTTGATTATCAAAGTTATGGCAAATTTTTGGGAACAGAAAAGTTGATATATCAGAGTTATGCGTAGATCTGTCTGTTAAGAATAGGCTTTGTATATTTGAGTTAAGAAAGTACGCAAATTGATCATTCTTCGACTGATACTGTTTCGTCCGAAGCCAGGAAGGGTGAAAGTGGAAATTAAAATAAGTTACACCACTGACAAGGGATCATCGCAGAAGCTAACTAATGTACATACATGTAATTTGTACTTAATGCCTTTTACTGAGTGTGCTCAATATTTCCCCCAAAAATATTTAACAGCGGAAAATCTATTTTATGTGTTGTTTCTTATTCATCACATAAGACAAGTATAGAATTCTTTTTTTTTTACATTGCATAGCCGTTTGAAGCGGGCACGCGGCGATTTTGTTTATGTTAAATACACGGTTTGTAAAGCGTAAACTGCCCTAAGTTATGTTATATCGTATAACATAAGTTGAAATATTCCTTAAATGAAAAAAAAGCCCCAAATGTAAATGAATATAAATTTCTTTCCTCGTATACTATAATGAACAATGAACGGAACAACAGAAATTATGTCATCGTCGGATGTATATCATCCGTGGGAATCCGAATATGTGGCTATCACAGGTGCTGGAACTCACCCCCACCCAACCCTCTAAGTTGTTCCGTACCCCAATGGGTTTTTTTTTTTACTTTTAAATAATACTTTTCTTTGAAATATTCATAAAGTATTACAACCGAAAAAATTTGAAATTTAAGGGGAAAGAAGGCTAGTTTAAGCCTATAATAAATTCAAAACGTTCTGTTTAAGTATTAGAGGGAATGGATTTTCCCCGTCCCTAAGCACCTGTGGTAACTAAACATTGGTCTGGAACCTTTTTAATTTATTCGTAACAAGTAAATTTTATTTGCCCCCCCCCCCCCTTTCCTTCCGAAGTAACATTTCTTTGTTGTCCCCCTCAACGGATACAGGCCTGAAAATCTTTGTCACATAGCGCTTTCATTTTAAAAATATTTTGATATATGAATTATTTCACCCTTATTTAGTTTAGAAAAATGAAAACAAAACTATTTTATGTATACATTCTGGTTTCACATGCTCTTGTGGAAACTATGTCAAGACGCCAGCACAAGAGAAAACTAGAGGTACTGTGAGCAATGAGCTCACTAAATGATACCCCCCGCCTCCCATATGGTTATAACTGGTGAAAAAGTCCATGTTTTCCTATGGCCGGAAAACCCAAATTATGTTTCGGATCAAAAAGTAAAATAGGAGGTGCACAATGGCAATATGTAATAAAGATTCTGTGAAAGTTTCATCAAATTCCATTCAGTGGTATGAGAGGAGTTACGGATAAGAGATGGGTACCCCAAAGCGTAACAGACGGACGGACGGACGGACGGACGGACAGGCAGACGGACGGACGGACGGACGAACACACATTTGGTTATATATTGGGTACATCAAGTCCAAGTCCTATTGGATACTGCTTATTGGATACAAAAAAATGTACACACGAGAGAGCATTATTTGGGTAGTTACTGTTCAAATCTTATTGGATATTAATCCTCGTGTCCGTATTTTATTGGGTTTTTTTATTATTGTTTTTTATTCATTTCAAATTTATTATATATTTAATATTTGCTGGTAAATTAAGACAAGACTGAAAACCTTTGGTTTTGAACCCATATTTTTGTCCATTTCTGTGATATAGCTCTTTTATTGTGACACCTAACTAATTTGTTCTTAGCAATAATGATATACACCTGTATATTTCAAAATAACTAATATTAAAATATATGAATACCTAAGTGCAAAAAAAAAAACTGAATTGTGAAAACACAACTCAACACATCTTAGACTCTGTTCAACCTTTCTTGAATAACAAAATTAAGTATTTAAGGAGAAACCTTTTTGAGTCATGACCAATTAATAATAAGCAAATGCCCATTACATGTTGCACAGAATGAAGGTATCCAACAGGCATTGGACAGGTGTCCTATACCTGTTGGGTTGTATTTTGACGAAGGGATTAAACTACCCAAGAACAATTTAATATGTGAACATTGTCCAATTCAATTTGGGTTTCTTGAATCTCCTCATCAAAATACAACCCAACAGGTAATGGACACCTGTCCAACTCCTCTTGGATATCTACATCCCACCCAACAGGTAATGGACACTTGTCCAATTCTTCTTGGGTTTCTTGAAATGTTTCATCAGAATACCACCCAACAGGTAATGGACATCTGTCCAACTCCTCTTGGATATCTACATCCCACCCAACAGGCAATGGACACTTGTCTAATTCTAGGGTTTCTTGAATTGCATCATCAAAATACAACCCAACAGGTAATGGACACCTGTCCAACTCCTCTTGGATATCTACATCCCACCCAACAGGTAATGGACACTTGTCCGATTCTTCTTGGGTTTCTTGAATTGTTTCATCAGAATACCATCCAACAGGAAATGGACATCCGTCCAACTCCTCTTGGATATCTACATCCCACCCAACAGGCAATGGACACTTGTCTAATTCTAGGGTTTCTTGAATTGCATCATCAAAATACAACCCAACAGGTAATGGACACCTGTCCAACTCCTCTTGGATATCTACATCCCACCCAACAGGTAATGGACACTTGTCCAATTCTTCTTGGGTTTCTTGCATTGTTTCATCAGAATACCACCCAACAGGTAATGGACATCCGTCCAACTCCTCTTGGATATCCACATCCCACCCAACAGGCAATGGACACTTGTCTAATTCTTGGGTTTCTTAAATCTCCTCATAAAATACAACCCAATAGGTAATGGACACCTGTTCAACTCCTCTTGGATATCTACATCCCACCTAATAGGTAATGGACACTTGTCAAATTGTTCTTGGGTTTCTTGAATTGTTTTATCAAAAAACCACCCAACAGGTAATGGACACCTGTCCAATTCTTCTTGGGTTTCTTGAATTGTTTTATCAGAATACCACCCAACAGGTAATGGACATCCGTCCAACTCCTCTTGGATATCTACATCCCACCCAACAGGCAATGGACACTTGTCTAATTCTTGGGTTTCTTGAGAATCCCCTCATCAGAATACTACCCAACATGTAATGGACACCTGTCCAATTCCTCTTGGATATCTTCATCCCTTCAATAGTATATAAACTAAAAGGTATTGGACATTCTTCTTGGGTTACTCAATTTTTTTTTCATAAGAAAGAAAACCCAATAGGTATTGGACATTTGTTCAACTCTTCTTGGATACTACATCCCAACATTAAAATAAAACCCAACAGGTGATGTTTACCTGTCCAATTCTTCTTGGGTCACTTATACCCTTCATTAAAATTGTCAAATTTGTCTTGGATATTTATACTCTTGCATTAGATTGCAAACCCAATAAGTATGACATTTACCTTCCCTAGTTGAATTCAAATTGATCTACATAAGCATACATAAGTCCAAAACATATTTAATACCGGTACTTTAATTCTAACATTCCACATCTCATTCAGTGTACACTTTACAAATGATAGGAAATATATAAGCATTTTGTGCCTAAACTATTTGGCTTTTAAAGAATTCTGTAACCATGTTTGCAAAATTTAAATTTAAATATTGGAACTTGGAGCAAGTCATTACAGGTAGAGCAAGATGCTGAAAACCATATTGATAAATAGATCACACCCTTGATAAAATATTTGCCTTCAGTTGCTAAGATTGTGTTGTATTATATGGAAAATTTTTATAATCCTGTTTATTACAGATACATGTACAATGCATATTTTTCCTGTAATAATAAAAATACTTCTGAGATGTAAAAGAATGGATTAAATAGTCACCGATGTTAAAAGATATTACATGATCTCATTAATCTGGTTTGGAAATCACAAACTTAGTTTCGAAGCCGATAAAACAGTGTCGCACCAGAAAACTCAGTTACAAGTACAATGAATGAATTCGTTGTATCAAAACTTTAAAATAATTGATACACTATGTCCAAATCTTTTTGACAAATCGGGATAAAGATATTAAATCAAATCATCACTGTTATAAGTCTTAGAGCTAGAGAAAGGTCATTACATGCCCAAATTTTACATGTAAGACTTTGATCCTATATTTCAATAAATGTCAAAATGGTTTTATTTTTGTTTCTGTTCAATACTTTCTTCTTCAGGGTCTCACATGGCCTATACTGTATGATACCTCCATTGACCCTGCTCTTTTATATTGCCATGTGTTTATCCAGTAGCAGTGGTTATGCTCAGGCAATCTTTGAAATATTCCTCATTTCATGCATCTCCTTCTGTTCTGCCTCTGTCCATTTTATTCATTCTGCAATTAGATAAAGGCATTTCTTTGCCATATAAAACATGTTTTTCTTGACTTCAGCAAGATCACCCTTTATGTTGATCAAACCCAACTAAAAAGTAGAGGTATATTTCTTATTCAGAAATATGTATTGATAAATAAAATGGAAGAAAAACTAAATTATATCAACTCTTTTTTTTCTTGTATGTCTAACTGCATCTTCATCCTACCCCCCATCTGCCATAATTCTATCAAAATAGAATCATCATTCAACACACAAAACGATGTTGCATATTAATTAGACAGTATGTTAGTTTCTGATTGTTAAGAAGTAGATTTTAAAAAAGATTTTACACCTATTCCTTGCAAATTTTAGACTTCTAATGTAATCAAAAACATCTCTACACTTAATGATAAAGCTTTCACATTAGAATTGTTTTTTGCCCAATGGTTCTGCTAAAGAGGATTTAAAATTGACCCAAACCTTACTAACTGCTTTGAAATTATATTGACAGGGACAGAGACACACTTGAAACTCCATCCCCACTTCCTGGGGTATGCTTTGCACAAAATTTAATTAAAATTGACTAAGCTGGATAGAAGTTGAAAATATGAAAAATTACAGTCAAACAGATTATGAATAACTTTCAGCACATCAGACATGAAGTAGGGATCCTTAAATAAAATACACATACAAGATGAAGCTGTTTTATTCCTTTGAAGTGATATCTAGTATTGTTTCTTTTTCTGTATGCCACCTCTATCAGAACAAAATGTTATACATGTATTAACATAACCTATGACCGTATAGTACCCCAGTATTTACTTTACAATTAATTAAGTTCTGGAACCAACCCTCAGATGCCCTTAAAACAAATGATTCTAAACTCGCAAAGGTAAAGGGCATCCGAAGAATTTAAAATAAAATGGTAGTACAAACAAGCAAACAGTGTGCATGAAAATGTTGGAAAACACTAGAAAAAATACTAAGGTACTTTCTCAAACTTAACATGAATACTAAAGAGGTTTTATGTAGCTGTATTGCACATACCAAAAGCTTTTCTGCAGTTAAAGGTTGGTTGCCTAGTTTTTATTTAGTATGTACAAGTTTTTCCCTTTATCTCTTCTAATTTAAGAAGCAATAATGTCTCTAAAAATCTTATGGTTGGCATGAAGTATTCCTGTTCATTTTACTGATTACTTACAATTGTCCTATTTCTGAGGGTCATCTTCTGATAAGTGTGTTCTCTGCAATGTTCACAATTAAAGTTCCTGTTTGACCTGTTACATATTGAAAATCCTCAATGAACATGATTATGGTTTTAATTTCCATTGTAATCATTGATTACTTTTATTTAAAAAAATCTAAACCAATTTATTGTAACATAATACTTCGGATAATATTTATGTAATATCAATAGAAAAAAGGAATCATTGTCTCCAGTTATCCTAAAATCACAAGTAAGCATTAATTATATAAATTCACATACGTAAACCAGAGACATATAAAACCAGTTTTATATGTCTCTGCGTAAACCCATTAGTTTTTTTGCTCTTAAATCATAGTCATCGCTGTGCAATAAAGGAAATCAAGTATTAATCCACAGCTTTGTGGCAATAAAGTTACTATCCCCGAGTAAAAAGTGACAAGCCCAAATATAGAGGCAAAAATTAAAAAGGATACATTGAAAAAAAGTTCATCGTGAAAAAAGTCAGGGGCCCGTTTCATCAAAAGTCGTAAAGTTAAGCCTTAACTTTGGCGTACTTCCGGGGATTACGCCAAAATTTAGTCAAGCGTAATTTGCGTTTCACCAAGTGGCGTAAGTCTAGTCGTAAAAGATACGCTTAGTCACAGGACTGAGTCCTTGACAACGTTGCATTGCGCAGGCGGAAAAACGTAAACATTGCCCAAAGCGTACAAACGTATTAATTGTAGCACGTCAAAGTACAGAACAAGAAAGCATTGATGTAACCATCAATTGTCGCCCGGGAAAATTCAAGTTAGACACACGCATAAATTCAAGTTAGACACACGCATCACCTATATTTAAAATGTATTATTTTTCAATTTTATAATATAAAACACGAACTGTGCAGAGTACGTTTTTATCCGAGAAGTAAAATTTGATGTTCTAAAAAAGGGACCTGTCGTTTTTTTTTAATAGAAAATTATAAGCAACTATATATATTAAATATGAAAAACGTATATATTTTTACAGATTCACTTTATGGAAGTAATTATATTATGTATCTCGTAATTTATAAACGGAAAGAACATTCTGATTAAAAGTCTTTTCAATATTTAGAAAACATTTGATTGTAAATAAATACTCCCACCCCAATCCCCATACACCCACACTTAAACTTATATGTATAGAGCAGCCCGGTCCTCCAGACTCCAATAACACAAGTTATAGATAAATTAATACTTGCACTAATTGAAACATGCATGGGTTTATAGTGTTATGTAAAAGACATGCATCTTTTAAGAAACCAATTTTAGTTTTTTACAATATTTCAACAACAAAAGTCTAATAAATTGAAAGGATGAAAAGGACAGTACACATGTACTTGTATTTCGGAATTAAGCAAAACTATTCATTTTGGAAATTTAATTACAGCCATACCCCCTCTTCCCGAAATTGATACAGGTTAATAACTTCGCCTTTGATAATAAATTTCATGATTCGATAAATACTGATTCTACTGACAAATACTAATAATTAAGTTTGAGACAGAATAAGATTTAAAAATTTTAATAAGAAATGTATATGCAAGCAAAAATAATGAAAACAAAATGCAAACGGTTTACATATGAACACATTTTGAGTCAAGAAATAAATTTTACACGTTTACTACTATAGTACATGTAAGATAATCCTCTCTGTATTTATTAATTTTTTGTCAATTCAATTGATTCATAATTGTTCAGTTATAGAAAAAAATTCTTCACTATCTGCAGATTAAATTTGATGTACCGTTTTAAAAGTACGCAGAGAGAGAGAGAGAGAGAGAGAGAGAGAGAGAGAGAGAGAGGTTTGGAAAAATGACTACAAAGATATTCTTACAAAAATTCTCTACTTGTGTGGTCTCTGTCTTTAAAATTTAGTTACAGCTACTCTTTATTTTGTTTTCATTAAAATGTAAGTAATGCAGGAAATCAAAAACATGTATGTTTTCATCTTATGTGTGCTTTATATGCGCTCAGATTATCTTGTACTATGTAAAATTTGCTCTTTTAAACAAAATCATCATTGAGCTGATTGAGTAAATGTATAAAATTTAATAATGAGATATCTGTGAGGCATATATGTACATGCAAATATTGCTATATTAAACAAAGGAAAGGGGGAATTCAAATTAGGAAATAAAAGATCGTTTTTTTAGTAAATCAGTTTTGTAGTACTGCAAAATGGATGCAGTTGTGGAAATTTATGGATAATATGAGGATGCTGTCTGGAATACTTCCATATTAGGGAATTTAATAGCAAAAAAAAGTGAAAATACCAGTGGTGCTTTTCATGTATTACATGTGTATTTTAAAATTCCCAATAGCCCAAGGGGATTCCTCAGTGCAGAAAACCACTAGCCCCATCCTCAAAAATGGAAGCCCCGGGTGTAGCGCAATGCTAATTACACACCCATCATGTGAAATAGTTATAGTAGCCCTATATCAATTTCAGTATTGTTTTAAACTAATTAAAACAAATGACAAAAACAATAATTAAAAAAAAATCAAAATAAAGCAGACACTCAGTCAAAATCAAAGACAGAAAGAAGCACTGTTTTGACTGAAAGTTTTTCAGTAATACAATGAATCTCTTAAGTTACATATCAGATGAGATAAACTTACATACAATTATTTAGTTGTTGTCAATTATCCCATTTATCATTATCTTGGCTCACTTTGCGATTGTAATACTGTCTACATGAACCGATAATATATACTGGTGTCTCATTATATCGCGGTACTTAATCCTTTTGCATGAAAAGTGTTCTTCCAATTTTTTACTTTTAACTCTCATCAAAAAATATCCACAAACCAATTCATGGACCAACTTTTTAGTGTCAAATTATTTCCCAAGCTTACGTCGTTTAAGTTACTGTCTATTTTTAAAACAGGAAGTCTTATTTACCTCCTAAATAGGAGAGTCTCATTGTATCGCGGTATGGGAAAACATAGAAACTTGTCGATGACATGGACCTAAATTTTTATTTTTGAATTTACGATGTAATTCCACAGGAAAAGTAAACAATATATACCAACTTCAAACCTTTAAAAGATGAACTATACTATAATTTTTACTAGGTTATAAATTTGTTGGTTAAAAATAATAACAACGTGACTGAAAATCTGTAAAAATTACGTTTTTTAAAATATTTTTTTCAAACGGATGTTCACTACTTCTTAATCATCAAAAAAGTAAACATTCAGACAACATAAACGTACTGTCCATCAATAAAAAGAATACAAGCTATGTATCCAAATTTTTGCGACATACCGCGATACAACGAAACCCGCGATATAATGAGAATCGAGTATACAGCTGATTTATGAACACACAATTGTTAGAATTTTCATTTCCCTTTCCAATATACATTGTCAGAACATACTTAGTTGGTTATGATATAAAATTAAATAATAAACACTTTCGATTTATTAAAGATCATCTAACAATATACGATCATTTACTAAATATTTCTCGCCCTCAAGAGAGTTAAAAAGACAGAGAAAATTCAAAATACAAACAAGTGCAACTTAGGATTAATTGTTCCGATATATCTATTTTAATTTTGTGCACAATTGTTTTCAAAATTACATTAAAATCTATTTTCCTTAAACAAGAACCCAGCAATGGATAAATATTAATCGAATAAACTTACCTTTTCTCTTGTCAATCAGAAAATCTTGTTGACATAAAGTGTTTCTTAGTCGCCATATTTTTTTTCCATGAAAACAAACGTTGTTGTGATCAGGATCAACGGAAGTTGAATTTCGGAACTCTCTAGAATTTAGAGTTCCGAATGTAAAACTGAAACAACAAAACACGGTGCGTCCGTGAAAGCAACTTTTTTGGACACTTTTTTGGACAAATCGTCGTGTCCAAGTTTTGTTGGGTACTAACCTGCAAATACCCAATTAGGGTGTTTTAAGCATATTCAGCGACACTTCTTATTGGGTATACCCAATAAGCAAAAAGTACCCAATAAGTACAATCTTGGCATGAAAAATACCCAATAAATGCACTCTCGTAAACACGGACGTACAGACGGACGGACGGAATTAACGATTACTATATACCCTCCCGCTTTTCAAGCGGGGGGTATAATAAGTGCTGGAGGAAAACCAATTTGATTGTGTAGCGATGTATGGGAGCAGATCAAAGGATCTAATTTTAATCAGATTGAAGGAAAACGAAACTGCGGGCAGAAAATTGAGGAACAATCACTTGCGTGCATGAACACTGGTGTTTTATTTATTGAATAAATATGTAATGGAAACAATTTTAATCTAAAAATTTTCTAAAAGAGGGACAACTGGAAGTAAATAAACGTATTCTTGACTAAGTATTTTCTGAGACAGATAACATGTGCGGATTTAGAAGGGTGGGGTGGGATTTACGGGACATAACCCATCCCAACTGAGATTTTTTTAGACGCGATAACTTGGTAGAAAATCAATTCATTTGTCTATTATCTATTATACCATATCTTCCGGTTTTTTTTTTTTTTTTGTCAGTCAAATTTTAGAGATTGTTCCTTTGCAGGTTCAAATCATCTGCTGAATGTGGCGAGTGGTCTATAGGAATATGACATGTAAAAAAAGTTCCCGTGTAGCGATAAATGTTAACAAGTGGTGGCGTTTCCACATTAGTAAAGTATTCTCGAGGGATTTAAATCAAATAATTTTTAACTTAGTACTTAAATTAAGATAATTTCCTCATCAGGAACAACATTTAATACCGTTATAAAAAATCAAAGAAAACATTTTTATATAAAAAAAATAATATATATAATGCATAAATCATCCTGCATTTTTCCAAGAAGCTAATATTGTTACACATACACTGTAAGACATGAGACCCATACTATGACACTAATTACAAGTGGGCAACAATTAAATTCGCTCTGTTGATTCTCTTTGACACTGCCTTTCTTCATGTCTCCTATGTAAAATTTTCTTCCTCAAGTTTGGCCCAAATCATCCCTTAGAATCATGCTTTATATAAAATTAAATCAATAATACTCTAAATGCACAAAAATATGGCAAAGCAAAGTTTTTAGCCTTTTAATATGCTTTTTTTTTACATTTCAACTGCTATATGTACCTGTAGCATACAAAACAAGCAAACTAAATACAATTAACAAAAATTAAAAAAAAAATTATAAATTCGAGGTTGAGGGAAAATTAATATCGATATTCTCATACATCGTGTTTGTTCTGTGGTAATTGACAGTTGTATCGATGCTATTCATATCTGTTCTATTTCGCCGGTCATAGATATACACAAAAAAGTGAGCAAATATTAATAAAAGATCCACACATCCAAGCGTCTCTATAAGGATGAGAAGAAGTTCATTTATACTAGAAGAGGTTCCTCGTCTGACATCGACAAAAGTAGAATTCTCTGTTTTGGAAATAGTACTGATTCCAATTAAAATATTTTCTGTTGCATTGCTAGCAAATGGAAAAGTTTGTCCATCTAAAGAGCATAATAAGGAATAATAACAAATAAATGATAAATGATTTATAAATTCCTAAAGAAATGTTACTTGTAACTTAATCGAAGGAGAGAGAGCAAAATGGAAAGAAAGTTTAACTAAGTTGCCTAAAAACTTTGTATATTTATGTACTTCAGAATCGTAAACTTTCACTTGCTAAATCTTTTGACCTCAAAGTCATCCGGGAAAAATTACATGAACTAATAATAGAGCCAAAAATATTCCTATAAGCCCTTTGTAAAAGCACTCTATGATAACATTTCTATTTTTAGATCTAATTAAGAGAGATACATGTATGTAACTTTTTTACTTAAAATACTCATTACACAATCAAAAGTGTATTTAAGTCAAATAATCTAAATTGTGCCTCAAAACATCGATCAATAATTCTACTCATATAAAATCATCGTATAAAATTATGAGAACTGAATAGACAAGTAAATTATAAATGTATAGTACAAGTGTTGATCACCAATAATTAAATCTAAAATTCAGTCAAAGAATCATCTTACCAGTGGTAACATTTTTACAATCGGTGGAAACATCACATGTGTTGTTGTCACAGTCACATCTTTCTTGACATCCCTCTCCAAAAAAAGGAAAAGGACAAGATTGACTACAATTTACTCCACTGTATCCTGGTAAACATTCTAGATAATGATAATATAAGTGAATAAGATTAAAACATGTCTTATATTTCAATTTAAGAAAGATTTATTTTGATCTTTACAGGAAAAATGCATCTTTTTAGAGGCGCTAAATGATTGTGTTGATCATAAATAATTACAAATCATATCAAAACACTATTCAGAATAAAAATCAAAATACTATATGTTATCTGAATGTAACAATCATTTTTAATTGACAGGGCTTTATTTAATGTTTTGTTCCTTCATTTTTTTCATAGTTACAAATTCATAAATGGAAGTTATTTTGCTTAATGAATGTTCATAGAGAGACCTATGTCAATTATATGCATCTGACTGACCTTTTTCATACTAATTGTTAAGCCATTAAATACACACTGAATAATCGAAGGATTTTTCCGTTAAATCTTTTTTTTATTATTAATTTTTCTAACCAAAGAGATAGTAGCTAAATATATTTACATCTATGCTATACACAAACCCACGCACCCTTTCACACTATCCAATATCCATCTATAGATAATATTAAAAGAAAATGATATAATACATGTAAATTCAATTGATCACTTTTTCCTTCAACACCTAATACTTGTACATCTCCAATAAATCTTGATTGTTACAAAAGGCACATTATTTTGCTGGGTAATAAACAGGCGATATTCACTCCTCTATGTAACCTGATCCCACCTCTGATGTTTTGGGGGTCTGTGTTTGCTTTGCTCCTACTTTGTATTGTTTAGTGAACTTTTGAACTTGAATACTGTTCGTTATCTCCATACACATGTATTGCATGCATGTAATAAGCATCTTGTTTCTCAACAATAGTGTAGTGGATACCAAAAACACTAAATGAGGAGTATTTTAGACGTGAGATACGAAAGTTGGTTCAAATGTAGTGTCACTGTGTCCATATCTTTAACATTTGGCGTCATATCATCATCATCTCCAGGAGAGACAGTGACGATGATTAATCTGACACACAGACGAAATAATGTTAACAGAGACTTGTTTATAGATGGTTTCGGTGATTTTTGGCAGGCCATGGGCGTCATCAAATGAGCAGCAGAGGACAGGAAGACCGAAACAGCCATCGAGCGGAATCGTTCAATACTTGTCTTACGTTGGAAAAAAGAGAGACGTGTCACTGTTATAGCTATATGAGAAACTTTAAATGTGTCTGATGGTATTGATCAAAGAATTCTGATAGAGGATTAAATAATATATAGAGAGTGAGTGTACAATATACGTAGGTGCCAATAATACTTAAAATATTGAATTACTGTGTTTGTGAATCTCAAATATATTTTAATGAAATGAAGGGGAAGCGAAGTGTTTGACAACGCGAATACATCCTATGATATTATTTAGGTGCGGCAACTACCATAATTGCACTTCATATATAATTCGATATTTTGAAAAGTATAAATTATTATGATTTATATAACGAAGCTACGGGGATATATAGTTTTGTCCCTTTAGCCCCTATGTCTGTCTGTCTGCCCGAAAAATACTTTAACTTTGCCAATGAATTTGGAGTGTGATTGGTTATGGTTTTTCATATTTCACAGGTGTTTTCCTTGTGACATGACCTTTCTTTGAGTGCAACCAAACTTGAACAACTTTTGACCTTGGATTTGGACATAATTCTATAAAAAAATAACTACCATATTTACCTTGGAATAACTAATGAACAGTTGGAGCAGCTACGGCGTTCATAAATCACTTATGCATTTATTGTATCAAGACCTTTCAGTGGGAATAAATATAATTACCTTTGACCTTCGAGTTCGTTCCACCTTTTAAAAAACTTAAACCTCGGTCATAACTTTTAAAAGTAGCGCTTTCGTATTTTACGGGTGGATTCCTTGCTAAAAGACCTTCCTTAGCGTTAATCTACCAATAATTTTGTCCTTAGCCTTTGGCCTTGCCATTGAATTTGGAATGGGATGAGCAATGGCTTTCACATTTCACAGATGTATTCTTTGTAACATGACCTATTTTTTGAGTTCCACCAAATTTGACCTTTTATCCTTGGAGTTTAACCTCATTTCACAAAAATAACTACCACATTAACCTTGGCCATAACTTTTCAACAGTTGGAGCTAGGGCGTTCATAATGAACTTGTGTATTCATTGTGTCGACGCGTTTCAGGGCGTTTAAATATTTTTATCTTTGACCTTAGAGTTTGATCCACCTTTTATAAACTTTAACCTTGGTCATAACTTTTGAGCAGTTAAAACCAGGGCTTTCATATTTCAACGGTGAATCCCTGGTTACAAGACCTTCCTTAGCGTATAGTATTAGCGTATACCAATAGCTTAGCCCATAACCTTTGGACTTTGACATGTATTTGAGAAGTCTTTCCTCACCATAAACTGTCATACAGGGGGATCAGTGTTTCACAAACATATCTTTTCTTAAATAATATTTTCCGAAGGATCTTCGATTACTAGAAAGGTTTTTTGACGTCTGACTATACAGCTCAGATACTAACTTAGAAATGGGAAAATTTCATATTCACAAGATTTTTTTAATGAAAGGGGCAAGTAATAAATAAAAAAAAAAGATGACATAATACGAGTATATAATTATGCGGTAAATATTACAAATCGCTATGTTACATAATTTAGTTTCTGCAACATGTGCAAGTGTATATTTCTTTTAAACAAAAAAAGCATGTAAAAATATTCATTTTGACTTACTTTCGCATTGTTGGGTTTCGTTATTCCACTTGTAATTTGCACAACAGTTTTTGAAGCCCCTGTAAAGGCATAATTCCGAGTAAAATACTTTGTTTTTACTTCAGCAATGTTTGATATTTAATGATAATGATTAAAATTAAGGAATAGATCAAATATAACGAAAATACTTACTTTTCACATTTTGGTGTTTCTGTTGAACATGAACAAAGAAAAATTGGTGCGCTTAATACGATGAATGTTTCAATGATAGATGCAAAATGCTTCATGAAGTCTCGCACAGATGCTAGTATTATAAACACTAACAAATTTGTATATCATTTAAATGAGAGAAAGCTGCACACTTGAACATCTTTAATTAAATTTCCTTTTTCCGCTTGTGCAATGGGAATAAACAGTCGACGACCGAATTTTAAGGACCTTGTTCATGGTATACTCAGGCAGGAATATCTCTCTGTGTTTATATATGTTTTAATGTAATGTACGTATCTTATTTATACTGAGGATAATTTTTTATAAATATATATATCTCTAGAATAAAGTTTTAAATTATTTGTTTTTTATACAACTGCAAATACAAGAATGAGGTAATACGAAGTGAGGACAATAACTTCTTGGAAAACATTGAAACAATAACTCAGGCATTATTTATTACCTTTAAACCTTGCAATAAGTGGAAAATGAATCTTCATTTTCTTCTTCTTTTTTTTTTTTTTTTTTGAAAGGACAAGGTATATGGTTACAGCTAAACCTGGCCCCTTTTTACATTTGACGTAAAAATCAGAACAAAGTTAAAACTGACATATTTAAGAACTTAAATTAATGCATGTTTTAAATCCACCGCTAATTTTGATTCAACGCGTACATAGAGGCCACAGGAGGGTGCAGAAATAGGACGTTTCATGAAATTTCTCTATTCTGATGGAATTTCTTCAAATTTGAGATACTTTTCAGTTTAATAAAACATACTCGTAGAACACAAATTTGCTTATCTGAGATTACAAAATATGCAATTGATACCAGTGAATAAAATATATATAAATTTGGTAATTAGGCAAGCCTGTACTCTATGTTTTCTGAAAAAAGCGCTGTCAAATTGATTACTGTAAGATTGGCATGGAAATGAAAAAATACAGAAATAACAAATACCAAATTTGTGGTAGGGGCGATAAGGGGTTTTCAATCTATAAACTTTGACATAATTTTAAAAGACACCCCAAACAAGGGGCCAAAAAGGAACATTGCCCTATCTCCCCCCCCAAAAAAAAAAATAATAAATGGAAATTCATTTTTTATTCATTCAATGTTTAAAGGTAATGTATGAGTGTTCACCTGTATGGCAATCTTTGCGAAATATTAAATTTAGCCACATCAAGAAAGTCAAGTCATTTGAAATCTATTCTTAACTATTTTGAGCAAATCATAATTAATTTTATTACTGGTACAAGAACAATCTATTAATAGTAATGCTTCCTTATTTGTAGATTTTTGTATTTTAAAAAAAAACCCTTACTTTACAACAGGGTTGATTCAACTACCTGCTTAATACACATTTGATCTGCAAAAAATGAAGAATTTAATTTCATACGTGTGTTCCTCGTGACATGTCCTTTCTTTGGGTATCAATTAATGTATTTTTACCTTAGAATTGGCCCAATTTTTCAAGAGTGTATCCAACTTTATCCTTGGCGAAAGTTTGTAAACGTATGCTACTAGGGTCTTCATACTTCAAATTCGTATTTATTGTAACAAGACAAAAAACAAACGGAGATAAATATTTTTTTATTTTATTTTTACCTTTGACAAAAAAAATAAACTTTTGGGCCTATGGTTTTGAACACTTAATACTAGGGCCATCATAATTCACACGTGCATTTCTTGTAATTAGGATTTCTTTTGAATATACTAACAACTTTACTTTTTGACCTTGAACCTAGAGATTGACATATTTTGAGAAATGTTCTTCTTCGTTATAACAGTTGTCAATTTGTAAACCTGCAACGTTTACCGATAGCCGTCATCAGTGTTTGACAAACACTTCTTGTTTGAATGTTTTTTTTTAATGACATGGTTTTCAGTAACAGTTTACATTCTTCTAATTAAATATTTTTCAACAAGCCGTTTCTAGTCGTATGTCTACTATATCTTGTCAACATGACACGAAATGATTTAAATTGTTCAATCATTATGAAAATACCGGGTTCACTTCTCTGTCTTCTGTTGGGGGGCAAGAGCGTGAACAAGGTTCACTTATGGCCTTATTTGACCATGCGAATTTCTGAAGAAAAAAAAATATACTGCATGCTTTTTTTAGTTAACAATGCATTAAGTCATTTAGATCTCTGTTGATTTCAAATCTATAAATAAAATGACACAGTTTTCTGGTCAGCCATTGTATTATGACGTCATGAAATGCGTTAATTTTCCTCATATTCTGAAAAAGTCTACAAAGTGCCTAATTTTTAAGCTTTTTTTCGATATTTGATATAAAGTGCAACCTCTGATGTAAATTACTAGTATGCATCTAGTAAATGTTAAACATGGTTCTGAGGATTAAAAGACATGTTTTATTTTTTAGATCAGAATGCGATCATATTGTATTATTATCTTTCCTTACTGAAAGTACTCAAATATACCTGTTCACCTAAAAATTAAAGAATATTGCAATTTCATAAAGCCAGTTCTCCAAATCCTGGACGTTTAGGAGATATTTTTTTATAGGAAATGAAAGCACGAAGTCTCTTTTTTATTTAAATTTTTAAAATGGAACATCAAGTATTTATCAATCAACTGGTATATCTACAGGGCCATTTTATGCATGAATTGAACCAATGTCTTTTCAAACAAGAGGCCCACGGGCCATATAGGTAACCTGAGTATCAAGTAAAAACTGTCCAATAATTGAATTTGGTTCGTGTTTTAAAACAGAGGCCATGAAATTCACAGTTTTGAAAGAGGCACCATTTCTTATCATAATTATAAACTTAGCATTTTTACTCTTTTTTACGTAATACCAAAAGGCAGATCAGATTAACAAAAATAAAATGCACTTCCACTTTATAACCAATTGTGCACCCCAACCCAAAGAAAGCATTGACCCTGGAGCCACATATTTCAAAATTTTCGAAACTTTATCATAGATTTTATATCAACATAAATGGTTGATTAAGGCCAAAGAGCAGATTTCAAAGCATTAATTAATTTTCAGACTATGTAACCCCCCCCCCTCCGATACCCTTGACCTAGGGGGACATGAAATTAACTATTTTGCACCTTTCTTCCTCATAAATATATAAACTTGGATATAACCCAGTAGCAAAGGACAAAACATTCAAAGAATTCATGTATTTTTCACTACATAATCAAAAGACCCCCCCCCCCTCCTTACACCAAATGGCAAAACTCCCGACACCTGGGCCATGAAATTCACGAATTTGGGTGAGGCATCATAACCTAATACAAAATTAGTTTATTTTAATACCCAGGAGCAGAGAAGAAGATTTTCAAAGATATAATGGATTTTATTACATTTTTTCATTACAAAATCAATAGAGTCCTGCCCTAACACCAGAACCCCTGACCCTGGGGTCATAACTATGTACATGTACTTAAATTGTTCATTTAATATCATAACTATGTGCTGAAATTGTTTATTTAATATCCAGGAGATATACAAGAACATTTTCAAAGAAATAATGCATTTTCACTATATATAATCCATAGATCCCCGCCCTAACACCAGAACCCCTGACCCTGGGGCCATAAAATTACATATTTTGTTAGAGGCACTCTTGCTAACCATAACTATGAACGTATTGAGCTTATTTAATACCCTGGAGCAGAGAAGGAGATTTTCAAAAAAAATAATGTATTTTCACTATATATAATCAATAGAGCCTCGCCCTAATACCTGAACCCCTGTGCTGACCCTGGGGCCATAAAATTTACAATTTTGAAAGTCATTCTTACTCATCATAACTATGTACTTAGTTAGTTTATTTAATACCAAGGGGCAGAGAAGAAGATTTTCAAAGAATTAATGCATTTTCACTATATATAATCAATAGAGCCCCGCCCTAACACCAGAACCCCTGACCCTGGGGCCATAAAATTTACAATTTTGTTAGAGGAACTCTTGCTCATCATAACTATTTACTTAGTTTATTTAATACCCAGGAGGAGATTTTGAATGAATTTATGCATTTTCATTCTGTAATCAGAATCAGAATTTAAGAGGCACTCTTGCTAATCATAACTATGTACTTGGTGTTTTTAATACCCAGGAGCAGAGAAGAAGATTTTGAAAGAATTTATGCATTTTCACTATACAATCAATAGAGCCCCGCCCTAACACCAGAACCCCTGACCCTGGGGCCATTAATTTCACAATTTTGGTAGAGGACTCAATGCTGATTACAATCATGCAAACAGTTTGAGTGCTTGATGTCTAGGAGTAAAGAAGAAATTCTTTAATGATTTCAATAATTTTAGTGGTTTTTCTTCTACCCCTCAGGCCCAAGGGGAACACGGACCATGAAATTCACAATTTTTGTTTCCCTTAACCCATAGATGCTTTGTGCCAAATTTGGTTGATATTAGTTGTGTGGTTGCAAAAAGAAGTTGAAAATGTTCAAATATAATAAGGCACGACTGACGACGGACGACGCACAACGATAGACGAAAACTGATAGCTATAGGTCATCTGAGTTTACTCAGCTGACGTAATAAAAATCTATGCAACAGGTCTCGGTACAATCATGTCTCCAGTCAGAAGAACTGCCTGGGTATAAAAAAAATACCATTTCACGTGTATTTCACTTATTTCAGACTCCTGTAAATTGTGGTGTCCCCGTCACTTATACTCTTAGAAGAAACTTCTCTCTCAATTTTTTTATCACTTTTAAAAGTAACACCTATGTAGACTTTATACATGTCTACAATTCAAACATGCTGAATCAAGAGAGCCATAAGGACCAACATTGAAGTTATTTGGAAGAATCAGAACTCGTACAGTAAAATTACTGTGCATATATGTCGTAAAACTTACGGGTAATACGCTGTCATCATTTTTGAGGTATTAGTAAATATCTTGAAGAATTTTCCAAGAATACTAAGCACATGTGTTCAATAAAATTGGTACGTATTCATTAACAATTAAAAATCTCTTTTCATCCTTTTTTTCATGCGTATGTGCAATACAAAATAATACTTTAACTTCACAACATCAAACGATTTTTATGATGTACTAAAAAATAAGCCATGTTATATATTTACTTTTGTATTTAAATAATGGATGAACACTAAATACATGTACGAGTTAAACGTATTGAAATTGTATTATTTAGCTACAATTTGTTAGATTGACAAATAAATTAAGAAACAAATTAGAACAGCTTTAAACATCAACAGCTTTTTAAAAATACATTATTACCTACAAAAAATGTACACAAATAAAGATAAACCTAGCGTTAAAACTTCACAACTTATAATTAATAAAAATGCATTATATAAATGCCTACAAAAATGTACACAACCATAGACATTATAGATAAATCCTACAATATATCATATTATATATTATCAAAAATGTAATATTCCCTATAAAAATGTACAAGCGTACAGAAACCTTATGTTTAATGAATCACTGTCTAGTTTGTTGGGTATGCCAGAGCATCGACGGTTTTTCGAAACGTGGAATAATATGAATTAACAATTGTAAATGTATTCAGCTTAGCTTGGCTCCTGAATTTTTGCTTGGCGAAATTTACATTTCCGATCGGTAGAATTATCAAGAAATCAACTCACCTAAACTTTGGAAGAGTTATCACAGTGTATTCAGAAAGAAATTGAAATACTCTAGCATAAACAGCTTATCAAAATTTTATCATAAAAATTTCCTACAAAAATTGCCATGTCAAATTTAGTCAAGAAAAAAGGTATCATTCTAATTTTTTATTTGGGATGTAAATATGTAAATATAGCTTTGTCGAAGCGCTTTATAGTCGATTTGATCACGTGACAAAAACGAATTTCTATCTTAAGAAAGTTGCCAATTTCTTTTATTTACATTTACGTCTGATTTATGACACACAACATATTTCTATAATTTGAAACCTATTAACAAATTTTTTCATACCTCAACAGTATATATCTAGTGTGTTCGACACGTTGACCTCTTGTGACATTGCTATCAATATGAATTTTTCATGGCTAAACAATGAATTGTTGTTAATGCGAAGAACATATTTATACACAGGTTGAAATATATTCATACTGTGTTATGCAGGAGGAAACAACACATACATATAAAGCACGCATTTATTTCAGAACAACATCTTTCAAAATTGCAGTATGTTACAGGTAACATACATCTGTATAACCATGTCAAACTTAAATGTGTAATCATCCCACATTTAATGTTTAAATATCAGTCAAACACGTTGTTCTGAAGATTTATAATCTTCCAATCCGTTTTGTCTGTTACAGTATCTTTCAAGGGATACATTGTACTTGTAGATCTTTCATACATATACTTCTTATCAGAGCACTGAAAAAAGTTCATAAATTATTTTAATGATGTCTCCAGTTCTTGATCCTCATCAGTATTGATTTTTCTTGATTGATATACTTTAATTTTAATAATGCAATAGTTAAGGCTCAATCTGCATCAGTCTTTCTTCTGCAAATGTAAAAACAAATCATCTAGATCAGACATTCAACATGTTGTTTCTACAAACGTACATTATGTACAAGCTCACTCTTATTAATTATTTTAATTAATTGTTTCCTGCATTTAAGTACATAATATATAATTATGATAAATTGCAACATTGTACAGATTAATTATCAAATGTGCAATGAGATATTAATTAAGTCCATCCTAATTTTTATCACTTTTCGTTGTCTGTACTTGAATATGCTGATAAAATTTAGCAAATTTATACGTCAAAATTATAAAAAAAACAATTAGATCACTTTTGTAGCTTCAAGGTCTGACGCAAGTGACATATACACAAAAGTAAATTGTTGCCATTCAGTATTACAGTACTATCAGTTGATAAGGATGTAGATTTCATTGGAATCACTCTTTTTTATATAATTTCTCAATAGTTACTCCTATAATTTAAACATCAGAGCTCTTTAGTTACTAAGGTATTCAATTTTACTATCTAAAATACATATCATTTTTTTAATGATACTTATTACAACTTAGGTAAAGTGTTAATTTCATGCAATATTCAAGATATCCTTGTTGGGTAATATTTAATTTCTTAGGTATATTCATTTAAACTATATTAACAATATATTAAAGGATACTAAATAAATTATAACTCAGGCAAAGTGTTAAATTTAAGTATTATTTTGAAGTATCTTCCTTGGGTAATATTGCATTTTATAATGAATGAGCTAAAAATGTAAATCTATGGATTAGGAGAAAACTTTTAGTTTTACATGTGTTAAATTCTGTTTTATAAACATGTACTACATGTAGATTCTGTGCAAAATATATATGATACAAAGCATACTTGTATATTTGATCAAACACTCACTTTGAAGACAAACATGTGCATAAATAAGACACTGGGTGTTTTGTTTAACAAAGCACAACACCCTTTTTTGCTATACGACCATTCTGAAAAATTGAACTCAAACAAGAAACCCAAAACTCAATTAAATTTGGATCATGTTTGAACCCAAAGGCCATTAAATTGACAATTTTGAACGAGGCACCTTTTCTTATCATAACTATACACTTAGCATGCTTTGGCTAATTAGTACCTAAAAGTAGATAAGAGTTACAAAGAGAAAATGCATTTCCACTTTATAACCAGCTGTGCACCCCACCCCACAGGAACCAATGACCCTGGGGCAACACATTTCAAAATTTTTGATATTTTATTATTAATTATATTTCATCCTAATTGGTTGCTTCATACCAAAATGCATATTTCAAAGAGGATTGGTTTATTTTCAGACTATGTATTCATCACCCCAACCCCCTCCACCCTTGCAAATACTTTTGAATCAGGGTTCCTGAAATTAACAGTTTTGGAAGAGGCACCTTTCTTCATCATAAATATTTACATTTACTTAGATCATTGGCATAATAAAACCAGTAGCAGAATAAAAGATTTTCAAGTAAATTCATGCAATTCTTCTACATATTCATTAGGGCCCAGCCCTAACACCAGAGCCCCTGTCCCAGGGGCCATGAAATTCATAAATCTCGAAGAGGTTACCTTCCTTTTCATAACTACATGTATATACATAGTTCATTGGTTTACCTGTATAAACCAAAAAATGAGAGATTTTTACTTATATTTACATTTTTGACTTATTCATACTTTATATTTGCCTGATTGTTACTTTTAACTTGTGAAATGCCTTAATTTTTCAAACCCAACGGCATGTATGTAATCCACTAAACACGCGGAGCAGAGAAAAATTTATGACGTCACAGAGAAATTATTTCATTTTAACGTTTATCCAAACGCACATCTATGACCTCTTGACCCCATACCTGTATTTACACAGTTATAAAAACGCTTGCCTTTAGTAGTGTTATATAAAGGAAAACATTTGCAAATGTAAATATTTTCAAATAAATTCATGCAATTCCTCTACATATTCATTTGGGCCCAGCCCTTACACCAGGGGAACAAAAATGCATTTCAAATAATCAGTAATATTCAGCAAAAATGCATTTTAAATAATCAGTAATATTCAGCAAAAATCAGTAGTGCTCCTACCACACATGACCCCTGACCCTAGGTCAACACTTTGCACATTTTTTTTAAAAGGCACCCTTGCTTATCAAAAATGTTTTATTAATACCAGAGAGAACCCCTCCAGTCTTCCCCAGGGTCTTGAAACTCACAATTCTAGAAGAACGGCCCTTGCTCATCATAATTATATAGGAAGTTCATCTGCTAATTACCCAGGAGCAGAGAAGAAGATTTTCAAAGATTCAGTGTATTTTTACTGTATAATTAATCAATACAGCCCCCAGAAGGCAGAACTCCTAAACCTGAGGCCATAAAATTCACAACTTAGGAAGAGGCATTCTTGCTCATAACTACATGTATGACTGTATGGACTTAGGAAGTTTATTTAATACCTAGGAGTAGAGAAGATAATTTTCAAGAAATTAATGCATTTTTATTTTATAAAAAAAATAGAGCCCCGCCCTAACACCATAACCCTTGATCCTGGGGCCATAAAATTCATAATTTTGGTAGAGGCAGTTTTGCTCATCATAACTATGAACTTAGTTGGTTTATTCAATACCCAGGAGCAGAGAAAAGGACTCTCAAAGAAATAATGAATTTTTACTACGCGTAGTACATGTAGTAGTATATAATCAATAGAGCCACGCCCTAAGACCAGAACCCCTGATCCATTGGACCATAAAATTCACAATTTTTGGTAGAGGCACTCCTGCTAATCGTAACTATGTACAATGTTCTTAGTTAGTTTATTTAATACCTAGATGCAGAAAAGAAGATTTTCAAAGATTTAATGCATTTCATTATATAATCAGGAGAGTCCCCACCCTAACACCAGAACCCCTTACCCTGGGGCCATAAAATTCACCATTTTGGTAGAGGCACTCTTGCTTATCATAACTATGTACCTAATTCGTTTATCTAATGCCTAGGAGCAAGGAAGAAAGTTTTCAAAGATTTAATGTATTTTCACTATATAATTCAATAGAGCCCAACCCTAACACGAGAACCCCTGACCCTGTGGCCATAAAATTTATCATTTTGGTGGAGGCAGTCTTGCTTATCATGAAAATGCACTTAGTTTCTTTAATACCTAGGAGAAGAGGAGAAGATTTTCCAAAAAATAAAGCATTATCACTATATAATCTATATAGCCCCGCCCTGGCACTAGAACCCTTGGGCCATGAATTTCAAACTTTTGGTCAAGGACCCAATGCTCATTACATAATGCCAACAGTTTGACTGCATGGTGTCAAGAAGTAAAGGGGAAGATTTTTTTAAGATTTCATTAATTTTAGTGGTTTTTGCCCCACCCCTAAGGCCCAAGGGGAGGCGGTGATCATTAAATTCACAATTTTTCTTTCCCTTCACCCATGTATGCTGTATACCAAAATTTAAATCTTTCTTTCTTCATATCAAACTTTGAGGCTAATTGGTTTTTAAGTGAAGATTTTTTCAAGACCTCACCTAAACTGCATTATTTCTTAAGTATTGCTCCTTGACAGAAGTTTGCCATTCATTAATTGAAAAGAATTTCAATTTTGAATACCCTTTGCACAAGGATTCTCTGTGCTAAGTTTGGTAAAAATTGGTCCAGTTGTTCTGAAGAAGAGGTTGAAATTCTAAAAAGTTTACAACAATGACACATCGCTAACAACAGACAGCATAAAAATTTCGATCAGGGAAGTTCAAATGAACCTATCCTACAATCAAGCATCACAATATTTACCTGTTTTTCCATTTTCCTTCATGAGTAGATCATTCTCTTCTACTGTTTCTAAAATATTTCATTAATTAAGAATTTGTAAGAATATCTAGCATTAAGTTTGAAATTTATGAGTTAATCATTAATTCTTAAAAAAAATGATGGAAGTTTACTATAAAATGCATGCTTATTAGTAACCAATATGAAATATAACAAAATGCATTAAGTGCAAATTAGATGAAAGTGTTTGGCATCCCGTACGAAATTTAAGTCACGTATTTTTAAAAAAAAATCCAGGCGTATTTTAATCTAAAATCATTGTGGAATAATCTCTGTTAAAATGAATACATAAAACCAGGCGTATAATGTAAAATACAGGCGTACACGAGGCGTAATCCTCCCGTATTTTTTGCCGAAATATGCAAATGAGTACGAGGGGCGTTCAATAAATAATGTCATCAGCTCCGTGACATGCAGCATAGAAATCATATGACATTAAGCTTGACTTTCTCTAAAAATTGAATCTTTAATGAATTGATAACAGTTTATGTGACCACTTTTCATCGCATAATTTCATTGTGGGAAGCTGGAAAACAAGGGCTACTCGAGACACTGCATTAAAAATGAATGGTCAAGCATCAGTAAACTAGAGTAAAATTGAACGTGTCATTAAAGCTGCTGTAAAACTTGTAAAGTTCCCAAAAATTTATTAACTGAAATATGAGAAATTTACAGCAGCTTATGTCAGTTTCATACACACATGGACAGGTGGATTTCAAATAATAAAAATTATATAATGGGCATCAAAAATGGGTACTGTCCTAGTCAACAAGGACATACAACAACCAATATATATTAGCGATAATTCAGCAAATTATCACTGATTATATTTTATTGACTTTAAGTTACATAGCAAATTTGATAGACATCATTTTGTGGGTAGTTCACACTGTTTTAAAGAAACATTTGATTGTAAAAATGTTTAGTCCTCAAAGGTCATCCTATATTTTTAAAAATGAGTGAAAACAATTATTTTTAAACAATCAAAAATTGTTCTTATCCACGTTTTTCTAAAATTCAAACAGATCATGAAACTTGAATTCATTTTCCGTTAAACCCTCGAAACAAATTTAGATTAAGATGTACTTGACAAAACTGCAAAGGCCTAAGAAGAGCAAAAGTACACAAAAACAGTTTTGTACGCTATTTTCTTAAATGTTAGCGGTCTTGTTGTTCAAATTCATATATAGGGAGGCAGTTCAATTTCTGGAGGAGTCTAATAGGCAAAATATTTGCCAAAAAATTGAAAGCTTTATGAAAGGAAGGAAACAGAATGATAAATTCAATACATTAAAGTTCTTCCTGACAGCGCCCAAACCCATAGCCCATGAAGAGTAGAGGAGTTTTGGGGTAAACAGAAAGTTAATGTTTTGTCACATCAACAAGATTAGGTAGATCTTTCAATCTTTGACTTGTTTCATTTCACAAACTTAGTTAAACACCTTTCAGAAAGAAAAAAAAAACAAATATAGCAAACCATAGGATCTGCCATTTTCCAGTATACGATGGGTCATACTTAAAACTGTGTTCTAAAAACAATTAGAAATTGAATAAAAATGTTACAGACATGTGTTTTAATTAAAAGAGAATATTTTAGTTAAATCATTAAGAAAAAATCATAGAAAAGCGTTTTTTGTTTCTTTCCGAGCCCTGATGACATTATTTATTGAACGCCCCTCGTACGCCTGGAAATTCAAATACGCCTGGAAATTTTAATAATAGAATTACGCCTAGATTTCAAGCATACCCTTAAAAATATGGCTGCAAAATTAATACGCCTGTATAAAAATAATACGCCAGTAGAAAAAAATACGCCTGCATGTACAAAAAAATACGCCCGTACAAATAATATGCCTGCTTTAAATAAATTGGAATTAAATATTATAGTCACAGCTATGGGAACTTCAACTATAGTATGAATATAAATGTACAATCAACTTTAGTACAAAGATTTTTAACTACATATACTGAAAAAGATTAGACAAATTAAGCTTAGCATACATCATTTTTATTTTCTTAATATTTCTAAGTCAGTCAGTGTGATAAAATGTGAATGAGATTCAAATATTTTAGGATTGTCAATCATAATCTTACATTACTATTTTAAATCACATGCAAGTTACATGTTAGAATATATTAACCCTTTCACAGGATTTTAACATCCAAGGCTGAGTTTTATAGTAAACAATTGAAACATTCCAACAATCACAGTGAAACACAGTTTTGAGAATCATGCCGATTAATCCTGTCATTCTCATTACTCCTTAATTGGCATTAAAGATGCAAATCACAAACAATTCTGTCATTCACATTTCACATCATATTCCGATTAAATAACATTTTCTTAGAAATATCCACAAAAAGATATTTGAATGTTTTATAACAGCTGGCATTGCAAACAGTCATCTTCTTCCCGATGCAATCTTCCAATGGCTGCAGTTCACTCAGGAAAGCTTTGCTGCTGGTCAACACTTTTAAATATTGCAAGATTTTTTCACTTCCTCTTATGGTGTTTCATAATTCAATCAATTTTCGAACTGTTTTAAGGATTTAGAGGTAAATCAATTTCTGGAAAAAAAAACACAAGAAAATAATTTATGTTATTCAAAATGCGGCTGACCCAATTTTCAATTATTAACATCTGGCTCTGCAAATCAAAAGCAAGTGCAGCTGTATTTTATTTTCATAGATAAAAAGTTTCAGTGTTAAGCTATGTCACAAAATAATTACCTCTTCTACACAATCTGTGCTTTGTTCTGGCTTTCTCTAGTCTCATTGTTCTTGGCATGATCAACCTTGTGGTTTAAATTGGCGCAAATACTATACTTGGATGCAGTTGCTGTTGTTTAAAACCCCCTAGTAATCTAAACTGTTTTATGATTTCTGGAAGTTCTACACAGTACAATTTGTAATTTTGAAGAAAAAAAAAACTGTTTTTTACAGAACATAAAAATAAAATGTCATCAATGTTTAATCAAGGTATATTCACTATATGAATTCACTTATACTAGGGTGGGAAAAAGAACTGTTGAGAAACAAACCGGATATAAACTGATAAGCCGTTCTTAGAAAGGTTTACAACATTACAGATGAGTCGTTCCTAAACATGCTCAACACATCTGTAAGTAATTAGCACAATCCCAGCAGATTAGGCTATAGGGAAGTGAAAGTAGATGGTATTGTAATAGTATCTGAATATATCAAATATGAATCATTTTATAAGAAAGAAATTTAATTGATTTAATAACATGTATGTTTATAGCCTGACTTAAAACAAATAATGAAGTTCAAAGAATATATACTATTTACTTTACAGTTAGATATCATTTGTGTTAAGAAAAATAATATCATTAAAAAAAAATTGGGAATGACAAAATTTTAGGCCCATTGCATAAAGTTCTAAAAAAATCAGTTTAATTTATGAAAATTAAACTAATTGCTTTGATGTTAATTATTGTAATGTATATAATCATGCAATGTTTACAAATTTAGTTAATATACTTTATTTTTTGTTTAAGTTATATAATATCATAAAAATGTTTCTTCTGCAACTCAATACTTTTAAAAAAAGAGAATGAATTGACTAAGTTTTTTTTGCTAAGTTAAAAAATCCACCAGAATTTTCAAAAATACGCCTTTTGAAATTTTCTTAGTTTTAATTTCCTTGTGCCAATGAGACTAAGTAGAAAATAGGCCTACGCCCGGATTTAGAATTTACGCCTGGAAAAAAGGCGACGTATTTCTGACAAAAATACGTATACGCCTGAAAATGAAGCGTATTTTTAAGAATACGTCTCTTGTACGCCAGGATTTGAAAAAAATCCAGGCGTAATACGCCTCTGAATTTCGTACGGGATTAAGCTGATGCCTATTGGATATTAAGTGAAAAAACTTGGGAGGGGGAGGGTATATGAGAATCAATGTAAAATAAATAAACAAATACAAATGCATGTAATAAATTTACCTTTTACAGTAAGGTTTAGCTTTTCAGATTTAGCTGGACGTCTTTTCAGTACAAAAATTACAACAGCGGTTCCAGCTAACAAGACCAGAATGACTCCAATAGTGATTCCAATAATAAGTTCCAATTTTATATCTTTAACATTTTCCATATCTGACCTATAAATGAAGGGAACAAAAGAGCAAACATATTAAATCATACGGTACACTCTCATAAAGAATAAATATACATTGCATTCCTCATCACTTTAATCATAACTATTAATTGACGCTAATAATTGATGTTATAAAATAATTGAATAAGGGCCTGAGGTTCAAATAAGAAATGGCTACACTTTTGTTTTACAAGATATATGAATAAAGTCATAAATATCATTAACAGAATTTTTTATACACTATATTATATTATCATAATTAGATAATTGAATCAAAGTGTCTGCAGATAAATTTTCTATGATTGGTGATGATTATTATAAAAAAAAACAGGCTTAGATACAAAGGAAGGATAACTCTTTGAAGGAAATTGAAGCAGTGTCTGAAAGAGTTATCTCTCTTTGCATACATGTACAAGAGAATATTACAGCAAATTGTACAGGGACTGTATTAGAAATAGCAGCAGAATGTGTCAATACATTTTTTTTCCTAGAAAAATAAACAAAAGGTCTTGGAACATGTATAAAAGTGACACTCACTCTTCAACCATGGACACATTTTGAGTTGGTACATATGTGTCAGAGGTTGGGACAGAGGGGGCTGTAGTTGGATTCTGTACTGTGGATTTCTTTGTCAGTTCATAGCAACCGGGGTCTGAAAAATAAGATCAGGACCATTATTTGTTTAATTCAGATTAAGACAATTACTGTTTACTATCTATTTACTTTAATTCAGATTTTGATAATCTTTGTTTAATATAATCTTTTTACCGTACTATCAAACAGTTTTATATATATTTAACTGAATGTCAAATTAATCAGAATGACCGATAATAACCTTTAAATCATCATCCAAGTTACTCTTTATACATACAATCAAGTTGATATATAAAATAAAGAAGTAACTTTATAATGGAGTTTCCCATTATCTTTATCATTTTGAGCTTTTCTCAAGTGTCATAATCAAATTGATACATGTACAGCTTCATAATATACAAGTAGATAGGATAAGTGTTCGTTTAAAATCTATTTTTGGTTAAGTTGAAGTGTCTTAGTATTACTTTTGTCCTTAAAACTGTGATATAGACACCCCCCCCTCCCCATTTATTTTTTTTCTCAATTATTCAGCAAGTTAAGTACAGTCATGTATTCAGAAAAAGAACGTAATTGTTTACTTTACGCTTAAATGCATGCTTCTCAAGAAGTGTAATCACTGGGACATAGAGCCTGGGTTAATTTAAATTTAAAACAATTAAAGACCCCCCCCCCTCCCTCCTGTCATATTTATTTTTCCCCATTTTTTTATATCAAAAAGTTATTTAGCAAAATTGATTAAAGTTTACAGAATAAGATATACCCAGTAAATTGTGTATTCTGTTGAACACTTACATTTGTATGCTTCTGTGGAGTGGTAGCCACTGGGACATGCCAGACTCTGAGTAAATTTAGAACAGTCCGTATCATAATTCTGCTGGATTATATTGCCACTGTAGCTGTACTCCGTACAATAACCTGTAAATATTGTCAAAATTAGATGCCTGTGCATATAGCTAATGATATACAGTCACGTACAATGTCAATGTGTCTCAATATCACATCAAATGTTACTTTATGAAACTTTAAGATAAAGGGTGTAAAATATTTTTTTTCATTATCATTTAAAGTTATTCTAAGGGAAAAAAAGTTAAAAAAAAACATTATTTGCATAATTAAAAAAAAACACAAGAACCCAAGACAAAATGAACTGCTGTTTTTAGCTGTTAGATAGCAGCTGTGTTTTACCAGTTTTTCAAATTTACAGCTGTTATTTAGCAGTTCTCAGCTGTTCATTTCATAGCTGTTTTCAAACCTGTTTCAAGAGCAGTAAGCTTTGCTGTTTTTATGCTGTTCTTCAGCAGTTCATCTCATAACAGGTAATAAAGAAACTGCTTTGGAGTTAACAGCAGTTCTCTGTTTCTGTTAGCTGTTATGTATAATTTGATCGGGATTGAGAAACTGTTGAAATGTCGGGCTTGGTGTTCAATTAATTTAAACAACAGACCGCCAAAATTCAACAACCTTGGCTGCCATATTGTATAGTTTGGAGAGAAGGCAAGAGAATGTTTTGAAGAGGGGGATTACCGTCACCAATAAGACTGAGACTGGATTGTTATATCTAACAAAAGATGCAGATATTTTATATACAGTAGGTATGTTTTTAATACATATGTGTTTGTTAATAAATAAAAAAAATAAGAGCTCTAAATCTGCTACGTTTTAGCCACATTTCAGTCAGCTCAGAGAACTCTTGAAGACTTGATATAGCAAAGTTTTTGTTGTTGTTGTTTTTTTGTACTGATTTACCATAGTCTATACGATGTTTTTGTAGAAGGAGAAGATATAGGTGGATCTAGTGATTTTCTTGGACCTGATTCGGTCTTAAAAACGGGGCCTATATATGAGGTATATATTTCTTTTTTTTATTTTAGGAAAAGCTTTAGATATTAAAGAAAAATTTTAATTAAATCACTGATCAAATAATCATGAATGCCTTTAATTATTGTAAACAAATTGGCACAAAATTGAAGAAACTAAACTTGTATATATAAAGTTAGATTATAAAAGGTTAGCAATTAATTTTAATTTTATTTATTTAACTGTGAAACTTAGTGTGTTTGTTTTTTAACTGATAGGATTTGCCAATTGACCAAGAGCAGCCGGCAAACATTAAACATGCAGTGACATTACAAGTAACGAAGAAGTGGAGAAAATTTTTCATTGGACAGATGGATGTGAAGGAAGCCCCTGGATATTACTTGAATTGCGAGAAATGAATCAGGTGTGAAAGTGGCAAAGACCAATACCATAAGATGTTCCTATTAAAGATTTAAAATTGTAGCTGTTATTAATACAAATATTGTAAAGTATGTGTAATGTACTAATCAAGATTGATATAAAAAGTCTAAATATTCTTAGTAAATATTCTATATTACTGTGTTCCAATACCTAAAAGTGGTGTACTTTTTACTACCACTTGAATAGATTTCTATTTTATTCATTATCTAATGCTAAATAACTGCTGTTAACTGTTAATGGAATGTGTGTATGCTAATTACTAATTTGCATAAAGTGAGTGAACTGGAATGCTAAGGAACAGCTAAAGAACAGCTGTTAAATGAGAACTGGGAAGGTTAATTAACAGCTAAATTACAGCTGTTCATTTGGGAAGTCTGTGAACCAAAGTTTGAATTTAGGCAATGCCCCCGCTTTGATGTAAAAACCATTATTATAATAAGTCCTCTTCAGTTTTGTGAATATTTTGGCATAGCCAGATGCAGGGATGAACAAGAAATTGACATCGGAGTGGTTAAAAAAATAAAAGCCATCATAATTTAAGATAAGGAATTAACAAACATATTCCACGTACCTAGATGAATGTACATTCCATAAGCACAAACTTCCAGTGTCTGATTCACAAATGGATTTATCACACAATGGTACAAAAGTTTGTCCGGTTCAGTACATTGACTAGCAAAAGCTGAACAGTTTTTTCTTTGAGAAGCTTTTTGCCATTCTGATTCACTGGTTGGACAGTTTGGAACAATAGCCATAGTTTGTCTTGATACTGGACAAGCATCACTGTTAGATTTGACTTCCTGTGAGAGAAAGAAGAAATTGAATTAAATTTTCTAAAATAAAAAAAAGACTTCATTGCTTTTTGTTTTGAATAACCTTAAAAAATTAATCTTAGACATTTAGATTTTTTGTTTCTTTTTAAAGGCATAGGTTGATATTTTCAAACGCACTATATTAATCATGGTACAAAAAGAATGCACAAATATATGTATATACATGCATGATTTAAATAATTTATTTCAAACTTATTAGATTGGATTGAGTTATATAACAAACACACTAATGGATGAATGAATACTTTGACGGAAGTGATTTTTTCCCTCGATCTATGGCACTTGCTTGTATAATTTTACCAAGTGTAAATGTGGGCTGTATTCACATGTATATATTGAATTCTTCAAGGTGCACGGATGTGGACATAAGGATAACAGATTGGGGGTATGTACATTTTGAATATAATTGTTTGTAATTCATCTTTGTAGATGTCAAATATATATATTTTTATTCATGTAACTCGTAAATAAATTTGAAGATAACATGCCAAGGAAATTCATACTGTTTTCTGTTAATGTATACAAAAAAGAAAACTTATGAATATGTATAGAAATCTAAGTTAACAAAGCTACATGTAGTACATGTCTGTATTTTGAGAGATTGAATGAATATACCAGGATATAAGTTTCAAATTCCAAAAACTTTAACAAAATGACAGCTAGGTGTAGTTCCTACAACACCATAAAAAATATGCCCCAGTTATTCAAAAATATTTATGTTTCAGTACACTTTTCAAGTTATGTTGACAATAACGTATATATATATATGGACTATATATATACTAAGAAGTTGTAATTTAAACACCAACTTGATACAGCATGTTATCATTTTATATCTGTGTAAGGGACATTCACTTCAGAATTACACTTGGAAAAGTTTGAAATTGAGAAAAAAAAATATGCTATGCTTTAATGATGTCAATGACCTTCGCAACATATCCCTACATATTTACAATTAATCTGTTTATAGTTTATATACATTTGTATTGCAAGCACCCCCTTAAATTTTGTAGAAATTCAATATTATTTTCTTTTAAAAGGAACATATAGGGTTAACGTACATCTACTCTAATACTCTAGATAATTTGAGGAAAACAATTGTACTCATGCAATTTTGCGTTCTGTCCCAATTTTCACCCCAAAAATGATTTAATGAAATCAATATCGTAATTTTAGATATAAAAAGTCGCTAACTGAAAAAAATGAAATGATTCAAGACTTAAAGTCTTTTTATTGTCAGCTCAGACAGGTGACACTTAGTATAATGATAAATACACAAACATTGCTACTAGGAGACAAGATATTTTTTCTTTATTTTGTAATCACTTCAATGGTGTAGCTAGATATCAAATGTCAATCACCATGAACAAAAACGTTAAAGGTTTTAGGCTTAGTGCTATACATATATTTTATTTATCAAATCTTTTCAAAGAAATACAAAAGCTGGTTTAATTTCTGAAATAATGTGTCACAGCTACAATGGTTGTCAACCGATACAGCATATCAACTTCAAAGCCTATTCAAAGAGGAGGTGTAAGTATTAACAATGATTAAAATGCAACATACTTAAGATTGTTACCTTAAACAAGTATATACATGTATGGAAACTCTGCAGTTCCAGATTTTTTATTAAGGTATGTCACTCGTGAAATTTGTTAAATCAAGGATTTATTGAGAAGTATATTTTGGATAAGTACTCATATAGATAGAGTGACTCAAAATCGCAGAGAAAATAGGTGGACAGTGTTTATCTTACTGATCTACGGAACAATGAAGCTGACCTTTTTGCACTTAAATTTTAACTATATTGTTAATTACTTAAACCTTAATTATATTTTATCAGATGTAACAATGGCAAAAAATATAATCTTATTTTAGGTAAAATATTTTGAATAATATTCTCATTGAAAAAATCTTGCAAATTAATGCGCGTAAATTATTGTGTGACCTTTTTGCACTAAAAAGTTACATATTTTGGGGTATTTAAAAACTAAATATGCAATAAAGCATTTTATTAAATCAAGCTTTTTACGACTTAAGTGCTTAACTTATTTGACATATCTTCATTTTTTGGCAAAGTTTGTTGAAGGAATGTGTAAAACTTGTTCTCTTAATATAAAGTAAGACCTATATTAAATATTCCTAGCAATATCATAATGGAAGATATTCTCTGAGTAAAAGTATGCGAGTCTAAAGTTCCAAGATATTTTAAAAATTTAATAACTGTGCAGATTTGCAGAATTATCTGCTAAATATCCTTCCACTGCAAAAAAATAGTCCCTCACAAATCTTGCTTCTTTGTAGATTTTTGAGCAGTTTTTTCGTTGAGTGTTAAAACATTAACATTGTTGAAATTGAATTTTAAATTATCTATTTTGCATGTATAAGGAACATAATGAATGTCAATATATTATGTAACAGTGTGCATCTTAATTCATAAAAGACATGCTGGGTCATGCATCAGGAACAGACTGATTTCATTTAGGATGAAATGTCTAGAATTTTAAAGGAAAAATGAAGAAAAACTTATAAATGATAATAAAAGTATACCTTCAGTATCAGAAGATTGATCATCAAGACTTTTAATGACACTGCAAAGATAAATTTTGATTGAATTAATTTGATAATTATAGAATGTTTGATTACTTTTTAATTAAGGCCAGTATTAAAAATATCTGTGTTTGGTGGTGCACAATGATCAAGTTTCCAATGAGTCTATTTTTTTCAGTATTATTAATTATTATTTTTTTTGGATTTTTTTCTTAAATAACAAAAATGCACAAGCATAATTATCATAAGAAAATCAAATATTAGGAATCTTTTTTTATTCAAGTCTTTTCCCCCTCAAGTTTCTTTCTAAGTAAACTACTTTTAAAAAAAAAATGTTTTTAAGGTTTGTGACATCATTTTTATATTTGATAAAATGTGATCATTTCAACATGTTCAAAATACAAGAGGAATAAAGTAGGCCTAGTGATTTTTTTAAACAGGAAATTCAAAACAACAAAGAATCAATGTTGCAAATACATGTAAACACACCACTCTGTATTTAAGGTGACCAGTACAAATGAAGGAAGAATGTTTACTTATTTACACCCTACCAACCCCTAAATTATTGTTAAAAAAGAAAGTAGAATGCGTAACTATTTCTCATTTAATAATGGAAAGCGTCAGCAACTTTCTTCTAAAATATAGTTCATATAAACTCCCAGATTAAAACCTGTCATTACATTTGATTTTAAATAAATTTGGCCCTTTCATTTTTCTCTTTTCAGAGTTTTCGTGATCGCTGATTGATCTGACATGGACGTCTTCGAACTAAAAGGTATTCCCTCAAACGATGACTCATTGTTAACCCGTTTCCTGGTCTGCCATTCGTGAATATACTGAGATAACCACGTGTGTTCGCTGCGCCTCGGTTGACAACGGTTTTCTTGGGGTGAACATTTTCAATGTTACACTCCACTACAAACAATATTTATTAAATTATACTGAATGTTTAATACAAATACATATAAAAGTGAACCGTGAGCGCATAAATTCTGCGCAGTCGCTATTTTTTTTTTGGGGGGGGAATATCACCCGTTGTCAAGCAATTTTGAATATTATATTTTCATGTAAATTACTTGAATCTGATTCGTCGAAAAATATTTGATAAAAAACACTACTACCCGCTGAATAATGAAGCCACGCCCTCCTGCGTAGCAACAGTCAACATTGCTTGACGACGGGTGGTATTCCAAAAAATAGCGACTGCGCGGAATTTATGCGCGCATGGTTCACTGTAATATGTATTTGTATAAAACATTCAGTATAATATAATAGATATTGCATGTAGTTGAGTGTAACATTGAAAATTTTCACCCCTCGAAAACCATTGTCAACCTCGGCTGCGCCTCGGTTGACAATGGTTTTCTTGGGGTGAAAATTTTCAATGTTGCACTCAACTACATGCAATATTTATATACTGTTGCTACGCTGGAGGGCGTGGCTTCATTATTCAGCGTTTAGTAGTGTTTTTTAACAAATGTTTCTCGACCAATCGGATTCAACTAATTTTCATGAAAGTATAATATATATTATTAACATACCAGTCGTTGGAAATGTTAATAATCAATATTTTTGCTTGAGAATTATACAGAAAGAGAAATTAAATATTTGCTTTATTGGGATGATCGTGATATAACAATTTGTGCACATACACTGATGAGTGCGTATTGTAAGTGAACTATTTTCAATAGCGCGGGTTTTTCGAAATGTTGAAATTGTTGAAGAGTTTCGTGTTTCATATATCTTTCGATGATTTTCTATTAGTGGTTATATTCTGTTTTGCTTTTTAGCAAATCAATAATATAGTGAATTGGAATTTTAAGATGCATTAAGTCGCCTGAAAATGTATGTGTATGTATCAGTGTTACTACATGTAGTTGGCTATTAAAGTACTGCTTGTTTGAAGCTAAACGAAAGTCTTTAAAGTATAAACATGTGCATTATTTCAACTAATCCAAGACTGAATTTTTAAATTCTGAGAAAAAATGCTTATTGAATAGAAAATCTGCGAGAAGTTCTTGGAAATATTAATTATAAGATTATAAAATCATTACATATCTTAGGGTCTAGACTGTTAAATTTAATTACTGGTATATATAGGATATTGTTTTAAATCATATTCGTACAAAATCTACCTGTTAAGAATCAATTGCCAAAAGGAAAAAAGAAAATAAATATGTAATTATTTCAGATCAGACAATATACTCGAGCAAATTAAGCCCGGCTTTTAGTTCTTTCAATACTTTTATTGCTCAGCAAATTAGAAAAATGATTTATGCTTCAGTGAAGTTTCTTTAGTATGCAAGAGCGGATCCCGAAAGTCGGGAGGGGGGTTGGGGTTTTTTTGCTGTACATACATGTAAGACCACCTTCTACACACACACACACCCAGCTCTTGCAATTTTTGAGATTTGTGGATCCACCACTGATTTGATCCCCGCATGCTTAAAGATCGATATTTGGAACTCCTTTTTTCCATTTTTTCCAATACGTAATAAAGAAGTGCACCCACCATGCATGCACAGGTCTTGGAAATGGGGGGGGGGAGAGGGTAGTAGTCCAGAATATAAACACCGACCCTTTATTGAAATTTCTATTGTAAGGGGAAAATACCTTGCACCTACCCACTTAAAAGGAAACACGGGCCTCTTGTTTGGTTTATTTTTCTTGTCTTGTGAAGATTCATGCATGTACATGTATAAGAAAATTCAATTTTGAAAGAGATCGACATGCTCTTCTATACATTTTCTTTCTTTTACTGCAATTATGGCAAGTAATGGGGGTTGAGTGGGGATGGGGTAGGATTTTTCTTCAGCCCAGCTTTTAAATTGTACGTCATGCTTCGTTTAAGCTTACGACCTGCATTGTAATTAAGTCACCATTAATCAAAGTCCATGTTTTACTCCGGGAGACGATTAAAAAGTATCAAACTAGAAAGTTAAATAGCAGAGGTACTTGTGGACAGGACCCCCCCCCCCCAAATATTCAGCCCCGGGGCATGTTGGACATTTTTTTTCGCAAAAAATACTACACTATAGTATATTATTTCAGGGTTATACTGTAGAGTGGGGAATTTTTTTGTGGAGCGGTTATTTTGGGGTTTTAACGATTTTTTTTTCTATTGTACTCATGATGAATGAGTGTAGTTATGTTATCAAGATAAAAGTACGTATTTGCTTAATGGTTTAATTTCTTGGATCTTTTTGTGGGGATGGGGTTGTATGAAACTGTGAAAATATGAGTGAGATAGTGTGTCTTTCATGGATTTTATATCATTGTAGTGTATGTATCACCCTCTGCTTTTCTTTACCAATGTGATGGATTGGGGAATTAGCTGTGTCTGATGTGAGAGACTCACAATCGCAGTATAAATCTAAAAAGGCAGAATCAAATCTGTAGAATTTCAATGAACTTTATTGTTTGAGACCAGATCGGAAAGTGGTTTCCAATACAAATGAAAAATCAAGCACGTTAAATCTTACAAATAGTCACACAACACCGAAAGTATAAAAACATTAAAAATGTAAAAAAAAAAAATATTATTTATAAACAAAGTCATGAAAGTTACGTGACAAAATCACCATCAGAGAAAAATCCATTTACTTAAGAAAATATCTGTACAAACTTTTATTTTTAAATCAATACAAAGAATAATAAAGTACGGAAGCCCTGGAGGGACATTGACTTACTTGTTATGACTTATTTGTTATAACTTTTTTGTTTTGACTTATTTGTTTTGAGATATTTTTTTGTTACTTCTAATTAAGTGCAGGTAAGCTATTGAGAACGATTAATTGTAGTTTTGTAGTTAAACGTACAAAACTGATGTGATTACTAAATTTTCATCTGTTAATTACGGACGCCCTTGAGAGATATTGACTTATTCCTTATGTGTTTTGACTTATTTCTTATGTTTTTTGAATTATTACTTATGTGTTTTGGCTTAGTTCTTATGAATTAACTTTGAATTCTTGTTATTTTGAATTTGTTATGACAAGTTTAGTTTACAAAAAGTAGCGTGAAAGATGAAGACAACGTATAGTTTCAGAAAAAAGTCCTTGAATTTATTACTAACGACAAAATGAAATACATAGTAGTGATTGTCAGTTTGTCAATCATAATGCAAACTGGAAGTTACATATAAGAATAAAGTAATAACTTTTAGAAAATAAGAATTAAGTTATAACAACAAAAAGAATATTTACTTTAGAAATCACAACTGTACTGGACGTTAAACTACAATTTGTTAATAAAAAATCACAGTTAAAATTGGACTAAATATCATTTTCATCATAAAAGTAAGCCAAGCAACAGGTTTTCAATAGCTTTCTTACACTTAGTTATAACTAGCTATGAAACATTCACAACAAATAAGTAAAAACAAAAAAGTTATAACAAATAAGTCTTAACAAGTAAGCCAATGTCCCTCCAGGGCTTCCGTAATAAAGCTTACCGAATAAACTGTTATAGAAGTTTGTCATAATGATCAATCGAACAAAAGCCGAAAATCAAAGATCAGAATTTTGCGCTATAACTTTCGATTTTAGCTTGTAAACACTTATTTCAACGCCTCCGCTTACTAGAGGGTTACACATGAAATTTTAGCGGTAAATTCGAAATACAAAAATTTCAATGTAAACAAAAGTAAAAATTCAAAGAAAATCTTTTCAAAAAATGAGAGGCAAAATATGATTAAGAAATTATCTAAAAAATAAAGTGAATTGATATGAGTTACAAAATACCATAGAATGTTTTCTACAAGTGAGTTAAGTACTTCAGTTATCAATGAAAATTAATATTGAACATAATACTGTAACAGTTAAATAGTCAAACGAAGAAATCTACAAATTTCCTATAAAATTCCTTAGTAAACCTAAATTAAAAATTACTGATTTAACTAAATATTGTTATTTAAAGATAAAAATTATTTAAGAAATTCAGAATTGAAATTAATAAAAACTTCAGAATCAAATCTGTAGAATTTCAATGAACTTTATTGTTTGAGACCAGATCGGAAAATGAAGATAGTTATAGATAAGTTTAAACATTAGATTTAAACTTTTAATATAACAAATGTGTTGTTTGATTTGATAGTAGGAAATTACGGAGTTTCCTTACGTGATAGTTTTTTAAACACCCAACACACTAATTAAGTTTTATTTTGTTATTTCAATGGTTCTGTACAGATTCTTCTTTATACTTCACCACTCCTTCTTTAAAGCAAACATATATAGATCCGCACTTTCTCTTTTTCCACTTTGGACATGAACCTTTTTGTCACCTTTGTGTCTTGTTTATTGTGCTGTTTTTTTTTCATTGCGCTCACTTTGAACCGAGAGCACGGACTTTGTTAAAAATAAAATGGATGAGCTACCAGATATTCCAGATGGTAAGTTTAATTTGCCTCTGTTTTCTCTTACGGTTCAAACTCAAAAAAGTATGATTCTCTATATATTATTGTAATTATACCTGCATGTTTAATATATATATATATATATATATATATATATATATATATTTATTGGAGGGGGTATTTATTTATTTATGTGTGTGTGTGTGTGTGAGGGTGTGTGTGTGTGTGTGTGTGTGTGTGTGTGAGGGTGTGTGTGTGTGTGTGTGTGTGAGGGTGTGTGTGTGTGTGTGTGGGTGGGTGTGTGTGTGTGTGTGTGTGAGGGTCTGTGTGTGTAAGGGAGGGTGTGTGTGAGGATCTGTGTGTGTGTGAGGGAGGGTGTGTGTGTGTGTTTGTTTCCTTCGTTTTAAAAGAAATTCAAAATCTTTAAACTCGTGCGAAAACTTTAAACATTGGTCAATATTATCTACACATACTAAGGAAAAATATTCACACTTATGTTGCTTTCGCATTTTGAAGTTATATTGTGAATAAAAACTCTAAGGTCTTAAACGGGGGGGGGGGTGTATAAAATCAATTGATATTAACTTCTGTACCAAATTTCAAAATTTTTGTTTAAACCAAAAAAATAAAATTGAATGCAAATGAATTGGAGATATCTATAGTACACTAACATACGCACAGAAATAGAACGCTTTGATAACAACAAGATTCCTTGATTAGCTTTCTAAAAAGCTTCTTTTTTACTCATTTTAGTCTAACTGGTTAACTAAAAGAGGCTGTATTTTTTAATGCGTGTAATTTCTGTAAATGAATACCTATTAAGTGATCTTAGTCTAACCAACCCCCATCTCACCCCACTCACAAGCAAACACACCATATTCATGTGATAGATATTCACTGTCTACCTTAATACACTTTACAAATTTATGAAACTTTTTCATTTTTAATATGATTTTTTTTTGTATTACAGAATATTTTGAACATCAAGCTTTTGTCAAAATAAAGCGTGTTATAAAGTTCCGAGATCAGGAGATCATGCTAATGCTGAGGAGCTGCCACACCCCTACTAATGTGTTCGGAATCCTTTATTGTACTATCGGTGAATACAATTGTCAGGTAGATTCCCTGGCCAATGCACTTGATCACGAGTATAGTTTTGTAAAAAATGTTTTGTCCATTTGAATGCATACGAGAAGCTGCTCGTTTTCCTTACCCTGGAAGTGCTGGTGTTCTATACTTGACACTAACTACGTATACATTTTATAAATCATATATTTTTTTTAGTTAGCATCAAATTAATTTAAAACGCCCGTGAGCCCCGTGATATCTTTCATAGTTTCTAATGTTTGCATTTTGTTTATAAGATTTTTTTTTTATTTTGCACTCCATTGACATGATCATAGACTGACCTGAACCACGTGTTCGAAGTAACATGTAAACATATATTTGGCGTAAACGTATTCAATCAATAATAGGCCAGTTGCTCGTGGAAAAGAACCCTTTGCGCATTAATAGCAATAGCCATATAAAGCAAACAAAGGTTTGTCAGTGTAGATGATATTACACATTTTGTACCAGCGTATCGGTCGCTATTAAGCTGTAATTTTTGCAGTGAACTATGATAAGATGTATTAATTGTTATTTACACCCAATCCCTTTAGCCCCCATTGCTGTTGAAAATCATGAAAGTCTTTCAGAAAGGTCTGGAAACATATTTTTCACAGGACATGTTTTCAGAAGAAACAGACTATAGCAATTTCCTGTTAACTGCCAATTTTATTTACAAAACCGGTTCTATCCTATAACCTCTGAATAGGTAAACCTATACCCCTTGTCTTGAATTGAAATCACAATAACATTAGTAGGGGTGTACCAGGTACACCCGTGTGCTTGTCCCATCTGAAAAACAAGACATGTACAAATCATCATCAGTGAAACAAATTAAAGACAGGATGTCTGCAAAACTGCTTTCTATGTCAGAAGGCGACATTGAAAATAGTGTAATCAGGTGAGACACTTGCATATACCAGTACCTAACAGAAAATTAAAAAAAATCCAAATTACAGTATGTCATCTCCGTGTTTTCCTTTTCGAGTTTTGCTATGTGTAAGACGTCCAGATGTTTAAAAATGACCTTGAGATAGGTTTTTCTTACATTTTTTTCTGGTCAAATACGTAGCTGGGTTCGGCCGTTGCAACCCATGTTTATAACGTTGTTTGCAATGTTGATTGTGACGTCACAATGTCGCTTCACGTACACTGCCCTTCCGGTGAATACGGCCTCAATTCCGGTGAATATGTATATTTATCTCATACATGTGGGTGATACAGGCCTTTGGATAAACTAATGCTTTATCCACGGTTAGATGCTTTATCAATAGCATTTCTGGTTTTGACACGATCCCTCGCTTCAAAATTTTATTTCATTGTAACTTTTATTTGTGAAAATTACTGCCTTTATAAAATGAATGATGAAGAGAAATAATATCGTTTAAACAGGAAAAAGACTAGTATATATCAAAGAAGTGTCTTATTTTATCAAGGAACTTGAAGACAGATCCCCCCCCCCCTCTTTAAATTGTTTTCGGATAAAGTAAAGCCTAGCAGTTAGGTTGTTGTTTTAATAATGCTTTCTTATGATTATCATATTACGTATGCCTACTTAGTAATATTGGTGTAACTTACCATGGATCAACAATGAATCTACAAGTAGGCCTCTAGCCTTGCCTAACACGTTTTGTACTGCCATCGTCCAAAGATTTCATTTTCACGATCCCATGGTCCTTACAACTTTCGGTCAGATGTTCGTTTGATGTAAAACTCCATCAATTATCACATAATGTTTCCAAAGACGCAGATAGCAAAAATTTTAAATTTTGAAAACGATCTACTTCCTTTCGATGTCAACATCAAAGGTGTTACGTCATCAAGTTATATGTCATCAATTTGAATTAGAAATCATTAATGTAGTTTCACAGGGGAAGTCTCAAAGTTTTGTTAAAACAAAAGTCGTATGAGATAAACAGATCATATATAATTGTGTGATTTGATATTGGCTTCATCCAATGCAACTCGTTAAAATAGTGTTTATTCGCTAGGCAAGCCTTGCGAATATATATATATACCATTTCAACTCGTTGGATAAAGCCGATATCTAATCACACTATATAGATATTATCTATTTATGAACTGTTTGCGCTTGTATATATTATATATATAGTAACTATAGATAAAGAATACAATAATTCAAGATATGTTGTTGAAAAGAATGAGATAAAACTTGTAGATAAAATTTCTCACGCATTATATTCATACAATAGAAGAATCGAAAGAAAAGGTATTTGGCACAAAAAGAGCGATTTACAGTACCGACCAGACCTAACCTGACACCAAATCAGTCCCAGAAAGCAGTCCCCGGGACTGGTTTGGGACCGCTCTGGGACTGCTGTGGGACTGCTCTTGGACCGCTGTGGGACTGCTCTGGGACCGCTATGGGACTGCTCTGGGACTGCTATGAAAAGCAGTCCCAGCAGTCCCAGCTGCCCCTGGGACTGCTTTCTGGGACTGCTTTGTTCACTCGTGTGTGAAAAAGGTTCTGAGTGACATGATAGCTCCGCCCCCTTGTGTATTCTGAATTTGCAGGCTCCTTGTTGTTTTGTTTACTTGCAGCAGAGAGGAGTTTAAACTGTTTAATAAGCAAGGATTTCTTACATTCTTTTAATAAGTAGAGATTATTATAATTAATTGATATTTTCAAATTAATGTGTATTTAGAATAAATTTTAAAAAAAATAAAGTTGATAAATAAGGAATTCATGAGAAAGTTTTTATCCCTAAAATAAATTACGAGTTTATGAGAAAAAAATAGCTACATGTGGGCCTTTTTTAATTATTTAATGTTCAATTTTAATATATACTCAAAATTTGCATTGGTACTAATTAAAAATAATCATTACAGTTATATATAAGATGTCTTTTATTAAAAATGCTACACATTTTATAAGGACCACGCTAAAAAAAGAGTATTCTGTGTAACCCTCAAATAAATCCCGACATTTTATTAAATGACCATGAAATAAAATTATGCTACAATTCTCCCATAACATAAACTATGTGAATAATCATTGGGGGAATTAATGAATTACTGGTAGCTTTTAATTAATAAACAAGTTTTTAAAAGAGTACATGTATATTTATTTTTAAAAAATTAAAATACCGGGAATTGATTTATTTCTTTTTTGTTTTGCTAGTGTTTACCTGGCCGATTAATGTTTATAAGATGGTATCAACACCCACTGTTTCAATCGCCTTTGGGCAGAAAAATCGATACATGTTATTTGGGTATTTGTATCAGTGTTACACATCATTGAATATGCTAGTAAACAATGACCCTAATTTCAATTTCTTAAATTCGAAAAAAGGTGATAAATGAAATGATTAATTAATTTTGAACATAATCTGAAGCTTCCATTCTGGTGATTTACAGATGTACACTCTAACATTTACAAATATTTGCATATCCACTGCTCTCTCCCACTATGAACATGTAGCCATCAACTGCGTTTATAGGACTATAGACGCAACTGCTTCCACTATGACTGCAAGTGCTCCATCTCACTCGTGTAGAACAACCTCTCCTACACTTATACAACGTGTTGAGAAGTATATATATGAAATGTTTCGTAAAAGGACTAAATATAAGTTTTTAATAATATTTTTTGGAAAAAAAGGAATTCAGAACAATTTGAAATTGCCGTTTGATATCTTTAAAAATTTGATTTTGGTCAAAGTATTTAATTGTAAAATAAAACTTATAAAAAATTGAATAGAACTCCATATTTTTATTTTTTCGTATCATGCATATTTGTACAAAGAACGATAACTCTTCAAACTTGGGTAATAACATTCAAAAAGAGAAAATTTCTTTAACTAGTAGATCTATATCTATTTCAAGAAAAAATAAATAGAAAAAGTACCAAAAAAATCACAGAAAACCATACTGGAGTAATAATCATAATAGAAGCATTCTCATTTTTGTCATAGTGTTAAATTATTGATTTTTGTCAGAGGATTTCAATAACGTTGATCGATGACGTCACGACTGCATCAAAACAAATAAGAGAATGTGATGACGGCGCTGCTTGTATCCAGATAACTGTGTTTGAGAGGGAAATACTTTATAAATTGTGATTCATTAGAGAAAAGGAGTATTGATCAGGTGTATTGATTTTAAAGCCGTATGGTTTTCTTTACTGAAGACAGAAGAAGCTGCGTCCTTATGTAAGTCAGGATTTCCTCTGATATTCTTGTCAACATCAAAGAATGCAAATATAAGTAATAAACAACGATTATTTAGTGAACATGGCGTAATGAATAGCAATAGCTCTGCTGGCATATTTTCCATGATGCACTAGCGCGCATCATGGAATATGCCAGCAGAGCAATTGCTATTCATAACGCCATGTTCACTAAATAACGTTGTTTATTTCTTAAATAAAACACTTAAAACTGAGTTTTAAAGAACTAGGCATTAACGATAATGAAATTGACATGTCAGTAAAAATAATGACTGAAAAATAATACTTGGCAAAATTAACAAAGAATATGTTTACAAGCCCCAATGCTTAAGAAAACTCAACTTTATAGTATCCCGATGGTCTAAATTGGCCATATAATGATAAGATCTATTTAGATCTAAAGCTTCTTCTGGTGGAAAATATTTAATTCACGTTTAATTTTCTGTATAAAAAATAAATATGGGAACCAACTTATCAATCGCAAAAGAATTATTAATATACCCAAGAATTGTGATTTAATATTCATGTTCAGTGTAATTCATATATGTACATGTAAGTGTGAAAGCCTTCTTCCTCCAATAAATATGATTAATAATTATTTCATTTTTCATGCGCGTACATGTTCTGTTCATAAATGACCTTCGTGTACATGTAAGGATTCCTGGCATACTACCCAGAATCAATTTCTACTGCCTTTTATAGTTTTATTGTTTATTGGAAATCTCATTTCTGAGTTAGCTCCGCCCATTAAATTAATAAACCCCGCCCACTGGGACTGCTGGGACTGCTTTCTGGGACTGCTGGGACTGCTCTCTGGGACCGCTGGGACTGCTGGGACCGCTCTGGAACTGCTATGGGACTGCTCTGGGACCGCTGTGCTTTAGCAGTCCCAGAAAGCAGTCCCCGGGACTGCTCTGGGACTGCTTTGTGTCAGGTTGGGTCTGGTCGGTACTGTACCCATTTTGTGGAATATAAATGGACTGATCCAGTAGTATAGTAATGCAGAAAGAAGGATATACGGTCAAGTTGAAACGGTTAATCATATTGAAAAATGTGTTCCATTCAAAAAGGAAGTGAACACTATTGTTTTTTGTTGTTTTTTTTTTTTTTTTTGCATCAGTGATATCATTCTTTATTCCTTATAAAATACAGGGAAAGAATTTCGTTGTAAATCAGCTTGCACAAAATATTTCTCTCTAGGTATGATCACGTAGTTTCGGATCATGCAAATATTTAAGCATTGAATTGATATTTTTGGATGTCTTCGGCCCTATAACACACCTGGCCGTGCCGACAAATTGAATACCGCGCGTTAGCGTGGTATGATAATTTGTCGGCACGGCCAGGTGTGTTACAGGTCCGAAGACATCCAAAAATATCAATTCAATGTTTATATTTACATTCTCTTATTTTCCCTCTTAACAATTGCTTATTTCGTTAATCTTAAATGTGAATTTATTGCCTTTCAAAACTGCCATGGTTAATAGATGAAAGAGCCGATTGTGACGTCAAATGACGTTAAATGACGTTGCAAAGTTAGATAACGCAAACAAACATTGCGAGTAAAAAAAGTGACAAATTAATTTTAAACGCATATTACGTTAATTTTTACGTTCATTGTTCAGGTTTGTAGTTTTTCATTAAATTTAAATAAAACATTTTACATTTTGGTTTTCCTAGAGTATTGAAAATGTATATAGATCTGACTGTGTATTCTATCGCGCAGTGACAAGGTTTCGCGTGTGTTATAGAAATTTGAACGTCGTGGATTTCTAATAGATTTCATAAGGAAAATTGCACTGAATGTAAATATTAATCCTTATACAGCCTGACGTCGCGACGTCAGACAATAAATGATACACAAAATAATTCTGATAATGTTTGATTTCACATTCTTTGTAAAATGGTGCAAAAACGAAAAAAGACTGTTATATTGATTCATAGTCCAAGTTTGTTTAATTGTTGCTTCCTTGAAAAGAAATCAAAGAATTAAGTACGTTAGTTATTATACGGAGGCCCAGTATTTTCCGTAATATAATATACAGGTTTGCCAAAATTTTAAATCTAGGTGCATGTACTAGATGAATAGTAGTGTTAGAATATGCGAAACAAAATTTCCACACTCTGTTATTTAGAAGTATAGACCACGTTTAAAGATCCGTTTTTACCGAAAATTGCTAGTTTTTCCACTATTTTCGACAGATATTTCTAAAATTGAAGTAGTGCACACCCCTCGAGCAAAATAAAACACGTATATTTCAAAACATTTTGATGAAAGACGGATGAAAACAGGGGTAAGATTTTGCTCGAGGAATGTGCAGTATGTTTATTTTGACTTTACAGTACTATTTCCGGTGGCGGATTGAAAGTTCATTGAGAGGTGTATTTTTATTTATGTGAAATTATATGACCATACAAAATGTTGATAAATAAATAATCCAAACATCGGCAATATATTTATTTTTCATGAAAGTCTATTTGTCAAGAAAAATAGCATACAAACTTGACAATACGAAAGAATAATAAGACAGATGACGATGGGCCCTGCGATGTGTAGGCCTAACCTGCGACAAACATTTCCAATAAGGATCAACCAATGAAAACGCTTAATTAAAAAAAAAATCAATTGGTTAATCATATCAGCACAGAAGAATAAAACGGGTTTGTATTTTATGCCAAAGGTATAATTTTAATTAAGAAACTGAGAAACTTCAAATAGAGCTACCGTCAACAGATGTGAAAAAATTACGTAATAATAACAAAGATGACGTTACAGTAGATCCCGTTTGATTAACTTATGATTTATTTTTTTTTATTCAAAACACTTAATATGTTGACGGGGCGACCGTTGGAGCGAGCGCCGCAATAAAAAATGAAATAGAATGTATATTTAAGTTAAATGTATTTTAGCTATATTATCATGTGTAAATTACTGGTAAGTAAACAAAAAATATTATTCTTTATACATAAATTAAGCTTTTAGAACTAATAAATATAGGTGTAACAGTGTTGGATACAAATTAAACCCTCGTGTAGGGAGAGTGACAGTACCTGGTGTGGGTACTAGTCGGTTTTGGCACGAGTTGAGTAGATACCCTTCTGTTAAAAAAAAATCGGACCACATAAATCATAGACTACATAAAAACGGAGAAAAGTCTGGTTATTTATGCCTCAGATAACTGTAATTGGCCCCACTGATAGGTCGAATCAAACCGACCTTGATTTTCTGACTTAAACAACAACAAATTACTAATTACTGTGATAAAACTTACCTATCGTAGTTGTAAGGAGCGAAAATACCATGGGGCGAAGTCGCCTGTCACCGCCGATGCCAAGCACGCACTGTCCTGAGGAAGATGAAACACGTGATAGACTAGATAGAATGTTCTATCGTTAAAATGATATTGTCCTACGGACCCGGCCTGTACCGAGACACAGTTAGATTATTCTAACTAGTGATAGACGCCATGATTTGAAGAAAACAACACGCATTTTTGGTAATCATTGTGCAAAATGAAAGCATAATAAGAACTTACCTTGTATTTTAAATATGCAGTAAATGACTGTGACTTAAAAATGAATATTCAGCAGACAATATATCGGGTGATAAGTATAGAGTAACTAGCTTTTGATGAACCTTGTAAAACGACATTTAAGAGGAACTTAAAGTAACTAGACATTCAAAAATGTTCTGATTTTATAAACATGACGATGAATTTTTTTCTTTTAGTTTGAAACACCTTGTCAGATTGTAACATTTATGGCCATTTTTCCTAGGGAGTACAATTACCATGATGACATAGTAATGTTTCACAAAAAACTAAACACTTATACGATTAAAGGCATAGATGAAAAGTGTACATGTACATCATAAAATATATAGATTTCGCTCTAGAACCAAACTGAACCAGAATCTAATTCAAAATTTTAATACATCAGTACATAAATAAGCTGACAAAATTATTGATTGTTTGTATTAAAATCATGGAGAGAAGGCCCAGAGTCCAGAGATAAAAAAAAAAAATAGAGAAAAGTGTTTAAAAATTACCATTTTGTTCAAAATGTCTAATCTAGCCATTTTCAAGTTATTTTTTAGCAAATCAAAATTCATTTTCGTGAAAATGTTTTCCTTCTATTGTACAGGAATCTGATGAATAAAAAAAGTAAAAATTCCTTGTAGAAAAAAAAATCACTTTTCAAAACGCCCTGATTCCTGCCGAATACCAATCAGAAGCGCCCTTGTTCTTTATTGAAGATTTATTACCCCTTACAGGACCCAAGACCTGACACCAAAGGTATAACTGACAATGTCTTTTGTTTCTAGTAAATGTTTAAAGTTTATAAGGTATATCGCTCAGGTAATATACAGTCAATTCTCGAATTATCGCCATTGAATTCATCGCCATTTTCGCAATACCGCCATGATTTGCCAAGAACGTTTTTCCTGCTATGTAAAATTCTCTTTATAACGCCAAATTCGCATACCGCCATCCGCCACCCTGTTTTCACAACAAACGTCCATTTCTAAGTGTCAATTATCTCGATATACCGCCACAGAGGCGTGTGGTCAGTGAAGCGTGGCTAATTGGTTAACACTATCACTGTTGTAAAGCAAGCAAAGGCAGACAAGGTACATGTAATTAAGTAGTTAAGCAGGAACTAAATAAACAAAGATCTTAAATGAACTGTTATAATAATTTGTTTTCTGTTTAATAAAAATCATTTCGTCACGGCTTTGCCACGAAAGCGGTCGTTGTTAAAGTACGCCGATAATTATATAATTTAGATGATCTCTGCTAAAAACATTGCAAAGTTTGCTGAAAAAATAATTATACGGTATAAATTGTGAATGTTTAATTAACAATGTTGCCATAGAAAGTAATTTTATTCAAGAATTCATTTTACTTACTATCAGCAATATATCACGACGATCGACCAAGCATGTTTTTTTTTCAGTAGCAGAACTGCAAATTTAAATGCACACCCATGTACTTGTCTTTATTTCTGCACATTTTTTTAACAGAATTTGTACATTTAAAAAATTACTTGAAGTATTTTCAATCAGAAATATGTTTTTTTATATCTATATGTACATGTAATAATAAGAATAGAAACCCTAAATGATATTTCTAAGAACGGTAACTCTACAGTTCAGTGCTCCAAGTTGCGACTAAAATGGTCGCATTTGCGACCAAAAAATTGATTTTGCGACTAAAAATGAAAACACACTCGCATTTTGCGACTGAGAAAATTTGGGCTGGAAACGTCCATTTTTAAGATCGGGATCGATATTTCATTTTTAAAGATTCTCTATCAAGAAAATGTTTGAACACATATATTTAAATACACTTTACAAAGCATCGCATGGACTTAGATCACGTAATGTTATGGCAGCGTGCTGTACAAAGTTTGATAGAACCAGAGACATGTATAGATAATGTTCCTGATAGAATGGCATCCAAACTTCGTAAACTTTCTAAGATCCGACCTTGTTATTGAAGTATTTGGTCAATTGCTTGCATATCACAATGTTAATATGCTAATAAAGAGTGTTTTGGCGGCATTTATAATGACTGTGTAATTGGTTAGGTACGTAGTAGTAAGTAATTATGACAAACAGCAGGCAAAGTCCTGTCTCAACAGCTGTCAAGCTTGTATTTTCATTTGATAAAATTTTATTAGGTCACCTGAGTAAACTCAGGTGACCTATTGCTATCCGTTTTCGTCCGTCGTCGTTCGTCGTGCGTCGTGCGTCGTTCGTCGTGCGTTAACATTTGAACATTTTCAACTTCTTCTCTGAAACCACTGAACCAATTTCAACCAATTTTAGCATATAGCATCTATGGGTGAAGGGGAACAAAAATTGTGAATTTCATTGTCCCTGCCCCCCTGGGGTCTGGAGGGTGGGGCCAAAGCCACTAAAATTAGTGCAATCTTTGAAAATCTTCTTCTTAACTCCTGAACATCAAACAGTCAAACTGTTTGCATAATTGTAATTAGCATTTAGTCCTCTACCAAAATTGTGAAATTCATGGCCCTGGCGTCAGGGGTTCTAGTGCTAGGGCGGGGCTAAATAAGTATATAGTGAAAATGCATTATTTCTTTGAAAATCTTCTTCTCTAATCCTGGGTATTAAATAAACCAACTAAGTACATAGTTATGACGAGCAAGAGTGCCTCTACCAAAATTGTGAATTTTATGGCCTCAGGGTCAGGGGTTCTGGTGGCAGGGCGGGGCTCTATTGATTATATATAGTGAAAACACATGATTTCTTTGAAAATCTTTTTCTCTGCCCATGGGTATTAAATATACTAACTAAGTGCATAGTTATGATGAGCAAGAGAGCCTCTACCATAATTGTGAATTTTATGGCCCCAGGGTCAAGGGTCCTGGTGTTGGGGGGGGGGGGGGGGGCTCTATTGGTTATATAGTGAAAATGCATTTATTCTTTAAAAATCTTCTTCTCTACTTCTAGGTATAAAATAAACTAACTAAGTACATAGTTATGATGAGCAAGAGTGCCTCAACCAAAATTGTGAATTTTGTGCCCCCAGGGTCAGGGGTTCTGGTGTTAGGGTGGGGCTCTATTGGTTATATAGTGAAAATATACGAATTCTTTGAAAATCTTCTTCTCAGCTCCTAGGTATTAGATAAACTAACCATGTGCATAGTAATGATGAGCAAGAGTGCCTCAACCAAAATTGTGAATTTTATGGCCCCAGGGTCTGGGGTTCTGGTGTAAGGATGGGGCTCTATAGATTATATAGTAAAAATACATGAATTCTTTGAAAATCTACTACTCTGCTCCAAGGTATTGAATAAACTGACTAAGTGCATAATTATGATGAGCAAGAGTGTTTTTACCAAAATTGTGAATTCTATGGTCCCAGGGTCAAGGGTTCTGGTGTTGGGGGAGGGGCTCTATTGATTATATAGAGGAAATACATGAATTCTTTGAAAATCTTCTACTCTGCTCCTAGGAATTAAATAAACTAAGTACATAGTTATGATGAGCACGAATGCCTCTTTTAAAACTATGAATTTTATGGCCCAAGGGTCAGGGGTTCTGGTGTTAGGGGGGCGGGGCTCTATTGATTATATAGTGAAAATACATTAAATATTTGAAAATTTTCTTCTCTGTCTCTGGGTATAAAGCAGATGAACTACCTTATAGTTATTATCAGCAAGGGCCCTAATCTTGCAGACTTGTGAATTTCAAGGCCCCAGGGTCAGGGGTGGAGTGGGGGCTCTACTTATATACTGAAAATGAATTTATTGTTTGAAATCTGCTCTTTTGTATTTATAAACCATTTATTTATTGATATTAAGGGTGCCTTTTTAAAATTTGTGCAATGTGTGGACCTTAAGGGTCAGGGGTTTAGGTCACAGTGTTAGGGGCACTACTGATTAGTTGGAATGCATTTTTCTTCCCTTACCCTGCGTATTCAGTAACCAAGCTAAGCAACTGCTAAGTGTATTGTTATGATGATCAATGGTGCCTCTTTCAAAATTGTGAATGTCATATACCATCTGGCTTAAAACATTAATCAAATTCAATAACTGGAAAGTTGTTGCATAATGCTCAGGTGACCTATAAGGCCCGTGGGCCTCTTGTTTCTGTAATCAGATTTACTTGTGTTCTCCTGTACAACCATAAGGATACATGTTTTCAATAAAAATATTTCATTCAACCTTGCAAATTTTTATAGTAACAGTAATAAGTAATGTTTGATATAATAAAGACATAATACATATCCTTATTTAAATTATCAAGTTTTATTCACAAAATGTATTATTTTATGGCAAGTGAAATATTTGATTATGGCGACCAGAAATTCTGAAATGGCGACCAAAAAAAAAATTTAGGTCGCCATTTTGCGACCTAAGATCAAGTGTGACTTGGAGCACTACTTGTTTTCCAGAAGATGGGAAATTCAATTCATCGCCAAAATCGTTATATCGCCATGATTTCTAGATTACAAAAGGCGGCGGTTAATCGAGAATTAACTCTATGATGTTATATTTTCCCTGGCACACCATACTATGTGTATTAAGTAGACAGTGATTCCTTATATTCCCATTTCAATGTGACTTCTTAAAGCAGCAAAAGTTCAATTAAAAGAAAACACACCTAGATTTAATGGATGATATATAAATATTAAAGATAAATTGAAAAATAAAAGGTTCTTCATTTAAACTGGAAATGAAACGCTCTTCATTTACTTTTAGAACTGTTCAGGCTTCTTTTTGGTACTTGTAATGTAACTTGTATACGACGTCATATAATGTCAAAGTCTAGACGCATCAAATGGCAGGTACGCCTTGACGAGCCTGATCTAAATCTTAACGAAAAATACTGTGTTCAACATAACGGTTGCATGGTCAACATATTTTTAACCATTAAATGTTTAACAAATAGCTAAATCAAGAGATTTTGCTGGGTCTAAAAGACATATAAATATAGAAATATTTATTTTCTTTTAAAATCCCCAGTGTCATCTATTTCCTCATCATCATCCTCTGAACTTGCACTTGTTTCAGTTTTTTCTATGTCATTTTGGATTGTTGAACAAATTCTTTTATACCATTTCTCAGATAGGAATGCATCTGGATGTACACCATCATAAAAATTAGTGTAGATAAACGTGGTGTGTTTTTTCTTGTTTTTACCGTTTCTACTTCTTTTTTTTTTGCAGAAATTTTGGAAACATCCTTATCCAGTCTTATTGTACTGACATTATGTATCTGATTTAACTTAATAATTTCTAGGTTGATGTCCCTGATGTCTTGTTCAAGGGAATGTTGCTGGAACTGAGAGTTTTCGAAAGAATATTGACTTTTTGCAGTTAACCTTTTCTGAATTGAAAATCTTTAAAGTTATGAACTGAAACAGGAGGGATGGTAGAAAAATTGAACAAAAGTGACAGATGATTGGAGGGTTTGGAATGAATTTTGAATTGTATTTATCAAGTTTGTAATATTTTCTGAAGATTGAGAATAGGAAATTTCAGTGCCATGTTCATGATAAATTTTTTTTGTCAGATTGCAGATACCTGCCATGAACACAATTTGACATGGTGAGGAGTCAGGCATGTTTTTTCGAAGAGACAGAACCTCGTCTTTTAATTTTTCTACAGATGCCCCAGGCCTGCAAAGAACGGATGCTTTCTGGTGGTGAGGAAAAGGATCATATTTCCTTATATACGGATTCAGACCTCTACCACGGGAGTCGCTGGCTATTATAATGTTCATGATCTAAAGTATAAACAAACATTCATGCACATACCTCTATATATAATTACATAATTAGGAAACAAATGAATGTTTGATAAATTACTCTATATATTCAGAAAATTCAGTAAAAAAAAAACCTGGCACAAATTTTGGAAATACATAAAAATATACGGACTTTTGCATGTACTCTAAAAGAACAAATATTCAGGGAGGATTAAACTTCGTTTATATCATTGTTAACAATTATCAACAAAATCAAATCCTACAAGAAATTTTATATGACTATATTTTGAAACGGGTTACTTCCAAAACAAGGAATTTAAATACCCACAAAGATATTTTAGATGACAAATTTCATCCCCATGAAAATTTGTGCTCTTACAGTATGTAATACAGTGCAAGATTGAGACAGGAAATTGCATTTTTCATTTGTAACCCTTAAATTTAGATTTAACCTGATGGGGAGGGCACATTTAGAGACTGGTATGTCTCACACCGTTCTCTATTTGATTAAAACATTGGTACCCTATGCCTGTAGACCAGATCATTTCACATGCAGAGAGAGACAGAGGCCGCCATTCATTGTTAATAAGTTTAACCACCAGTAAATTACTAGTATATAATATTTAGGGATTTAAAAAATGTTTCATATAATTACATAAAGACTTAAGATGCTTTATAAATTGAAAATCAAACTGTTTTTTAAAAAAAATATTGTGTTGGTATAATCATGATAATGAATGTAGTCAGCGGAAACTAAAAAGTCTGGTGTTGATGTTTCAGGTAGCATAAAAAGGGTAAAGTTTTTGATGTCAAATGGCAGTAAACAAGAAATCTGACATGGTTTCTCCAATATGTACTAGCTAATAGGTAAGAAATACAGATTTGACATACAACAAGATACCAGTAAGAAGTAAGTGTATTTCACTAAAAGAAACAAGATGTCACAAGTCTGAGTAGAAATAAATAACTGTTGTATGCAGTAAGCAGGAATTTGTGGCCTCCATTTATATTTTATCCCAGATGGCACATAAGTATCATTGCATTGAACAGAAAGAATCTTAGCATGGCATTACACAATCTGTAAACATTACACAATCTGTAAACCAATTACAAAAAAAAAAACTGAACTATAAATTTACCTCAAACAGTTAGAGACTGATATGTCCCCCACCATTAAATGTAAGTAGAAAAGTAATTTAAACAGATGAAGAGGTCAGGTGGAGAGGGATGGGGGGTGTTGAAATATACTATTTCAAAGGTTTCAAATGTAGACAAGGAAAGCATAATCCCTTTATAGAAACAGAAAACATTTTAACATGCATTGCAGAGCAAGTTAATTGGAACCTTGTATGCTTTTACCAAGGTGAATAAACATATGAATACCATAGAAAATTACATTAAACAGTTAGAGACTGATGTGTCCCCCACCATTATATGTAAATAAAAAGATAATTTGAACAGGTGAGGAGGTCAAATGGGGTAGGGAAATAGATTGTAAGTATCGTTTCTGTAAGCGTAAGCAAGGGAACTTATTTCAGAAAGCAATGAAGAGAAGAATTATTCCTCAATCTGATGAATAAAGATCATGTATCAGTTTCGTTAATTCTGTATCCTCTTTTAAATGCTGAAAATTTAGAATGGTTTCTTTGGCAAAGGTCTCAATTCTTTTTATCTCCCTGTCTCTGGCTATTGTAGTTGGTGTGTTAACTTTGTGACATATTCTATCTGCATTGGCTAGAAAAGATGGATGCCAAGCAAAATCAGGGTCAGATTTATTTTTTCCTGTAGATTTTGCACGTGACAAGGCTACAAACAGAGCACCAGGATTTCTCGATTCAAAAGCCCTTGTCCCAGGATGAATTACAATATATCTATTTACCTCCCCCTCCCCAATTGTCATTCCCTGGCACCTATGAATTGTTGTCGCCCATCCCAGTCGTAAAGGAATTTGCTTACGTTTACAGAAACGACACCGACAATCCATTTTTCTCTCTACTGGAAATATTGGTATAACTTTGGGATTAGTAGGTATGAAGGATGGACCACTGTTATTTGGTACTTCAACCATGACAACATCAGGAAGTGCAGGGGGTTTTCTACCATTTAAATAAAGAATATCTTCAACAGTACCAACTGCACCATTAAAAAGCCCAAATTTTACACACAAATTCACTGAAATCATAACTTTTGAATTTTTGCAAATATATATGGTGTCAAGAAGACCACCAGCATTTTCACTTCCACCAGTCTTAAAATGCGGACCTTTTGATATGGAGATAATTTTGCTACTGGGAATTTTTTATTCACATCATATAGTTTTGTTGCATTATGATTCCATTCTTCATCATGAGTAGGAAAAACGAAGAGTCCTTTTTCTGACATTCTTTCTAATAATTCTTCACTATGTGTTATTTTCAGGTTGTTCCACTGAAACTGCTGCAACCACTGGGCCTGAAAAGGAGTTGCCTTGTATTCACGAAGACAAGAAAGGACATCTTTTAATTCTTTTTCGTGCTCCCCTTGACGAATAATTTTCTTTAAAACAACAGCAGTTTTGAATTCTTGCCAAACTAAAACAACATGCATTGAAGCTGGGGATTTACCCTTTGAATAATATACAGGAGAATTTAAGACTAGTGGAAGTTGTACATCATCTCCAAAGAAAACTGCTACAGGAATACCCCCCATGACTGGTCTGAATTACCAGTGCCAAATCTACAATGAAAATCCATCCATCCAAGTGTAGTTGATCCTACTAAAGATCGTTCATCAACAAGAATGGCATGAATTCCAGAGCAGTTAGCCTGCAGATCCTCCCCTAACGACCCATCTGGTGCCTTCATTTCTCCTCCTCTCTGAAAGGTAGGTATTTTTAAAAAACTGTGTAGAGTAATTCCTGAAATCAAATTTGCACTATTGCCTGTGGGACACAATACTTGAACAGCTTTATTAGAATTGAAAAATAAAGGAATTGCTTTGATACGGCATTTAATGAGAAAGGATTAACCAGACCCTGCAGAGCCAGAAACAACCATTCTAAGTGGCTTATAATTATCAGATTGGTTTGAAAAGGTCAAAAGTGTACTCATGACTATTTTGAATGCCAATAACTGATCCTCATTCATATTGTCCAGGTTGACTTCTGGTATTTTTAAACATTCATTTTCATCAGTAGATTTGGAAAGATTGTTCCACCACTCTTCGCCGAGGTCATCTGGATATTTTTCTTTTGGAGCACTCCAATCATGGTCGGGACCTCCATCATCAAAAGTAAAATTTTGATGTAAATTAATAAAGTCTGGATTTGGACGAAGAACTTCCATCCATTCTGGTTGGAAAACATCATCATTTGAAGAATCTTCATCTTGGGAGAAATTGCAAGGTTGTTTTTTTTTAGCCATCTGAACATCTGCTTTAATAAAGTTGGGACATTTCTCTGTTTCTAAAAAGAGTTCAAACTTTTCTATCCAATTTGATTCACTGTCTTTTATATCTGAAAAAGTCCTCCAATTTGGAAAATGTAAAAGAAGGATTGTTTTGCAATAACTTTCCTCTAAAGGCCAAGAAGCTTGAGTAGGACCATTTATCACAGGAACTTTCCCATTTTTTGAAATAAATTGATATAGAGAGGAATGATCATCTACATGTCTAGAAAGATATTTATCAATGATAGTAATTTTCGTTATTGTGTTCATTCCAGATTGCTGGAGTACCCTACAACCAGATAAACTCACATATTGAAAGGAGTGACTAGAACGGAACAGGGGTATTGAGGAAAGCTCAAAGCAGGCTTCAACAGAAGAAATGTCTCTCTTGACAGTATTCATAAGAAGCTTAGTACAAAGTGATTTTGGTGTTTCACCTGAGGATTCATCAGAGTTGTTTACTATGTCGGAAAAAAGATCAGAAAGAGCACCAGTTGGTTCGTTCCCTTTGCAGGCGTACCCTGTTATATATTTTTCTGTGGCAAGAATTTCATCAACAGATGGATTTGATGGGTCGCTTTTAGAAAGAATCAAGGAAATATCACCATTGGCTCTCCAGCCTTGTGTATGAAATTTGGAATGTTGCACAACTGGATGATCTCTTTCCATCTCAAGTCGCAGAGATCCATTCCTGTCTTTAACTAAAGCTGGGGAAGATCGCAGCCGTTTTGGAAATTCCATTCTACAATTTTTTTCAGATGCATTGAATTTAGAAGGCTTCATGCAATAATCTGAACAACGGTGTAAATTGAAACGGTTAGATAAAAGTAAATGATCCTCTAGTAGTGATTCTTTGGAATAACTGACATCCATCAGAAGTTTGAATAGGGGATTATTTTCTTCAGGAGGAGGAAGAGCAGTACCCTCTGGTGGAGGCCACAAATTTTTATTTGAACTACCATTTTCATCCTTACCAGCTGGATGATTAGCTGTGAGACCAAAATTTTCACTAGCCCACTGAGATAGTTTTTCAGCACACTCTTCATCTGAAAGACCAGCAGAGATGGCATTGTGCAAAAGATTATGAGGTTCTCGATCTGATCTCCAACAAAGACCATGCCAGTGAACCATACCTCTTGACTTGGCAAACTCTTGTCTGTACCAATATGAGTCGACACCAAAGACAGGACCCATGACATTTTGAAAATATGATTGTGTTCTTAAGGTAGGATTCTCTAGTTTCTGACTAGATGAAACATTCAAAGTATATTTGCTTATATGTCTTATATATTGAGGTGTAAGGAATTTAAAAGACCATATTTTTCTTTCCTCATCACAATTGTACAACTTTAAATAGAAGTGGTAAACTGCGTTTGAAAACTAGCAGGGATTATATTTTTGGCGGAATGGTGGCGTATGAAAATATCTTCTTTTCTGCCTCTCAAAATTATAATAGAACAATGAATTTAGTTATAATTTTTACACAATTGAAGACTTGGAGAAATTTTCAAATGTAAGTTAAATTAATAATGAGGGACTAAACTTTTAAAATATATCAAATAAATATGATTTTTCAAGCAAACTAGAACTTTATTAGCTTTTAAACGCTTCCTATCAAAGTGCAGATTTGAGCCAAAAATCCATAAAAAGTATTATTTCTCTCTTAGCAAACGATCAAAACTTTTTGTTTTTGTATCATTTTGTACATTTATAAGACTACTTTATTATATGTGAAAATAAGAAAAAGTTAAATATAAGAAGCATATGAAAATAACTAATATATCCTTAAAAATTAAGAAAATCAAAGAAAATTCGGATTAGCCAATATCCAGTTAAGTTAAATTATTTATGTAAATTTGGTAATATCATGCTATAGACCCGATATAGTAATATGTTTTTATGCAAAAAGAACAATCATTTAACTTTTGAAATAGAAGTGGTTATCACATGATTGGCAACAGTTATTTTGTATTCTTAATGTCAAGGAAAAAGATAATGACCTTGACCTGACCTTGCCTCAAATAAAAAACGGTCAAATTTAATTTCACTGATCCTATCACTTACTGATATTGTCTTCTTGATTCTGTGAAAATTTCATTTATTTTTAATTATTAGAAATATGAGAAGAATCCTACCTTAAGTCAAAGTATTTCCCAACTATATGTGTGTGTTCTTGAAGAGTTTTGAATAGTACATTTTTGTCTGTCAAATCTATTGATGAGCTAGTTGTTTGAAAGACATACATAGATAATAATATCCTGAGAGGTTTAAAGTGAAACTCTGCACAGCTACCTGTAGTAAAAAAAGATGGCAGACCCATACCTTCATTTATTTTGTACTGAACAAGTGATCGTAATTCTTTTGCCCTTTGCCCCCAGTATTGTGTTGTACCCCTTAAAACACCACCAAAATACAAAATTTTTTTACTAACTGATGTGTCACCATTTTCAACAAGATTTTTGAGATCACTTATTGTGAAATGATTCTCTCCAAGTTTTTGCCTTATTATGTAACTGCTATTTTCAAGGGTATTTTTTCTCATGATCATATTATGAACAACAAATTTAAAATATGGATGTTTGGCAAATCTGCCATCATCGTACCATAGTAAGTGCTCAGCCCAATCACTCATTGATGTTAAAGAAATAGGTCTGTTAATGTAAAAGTCACCAGACCCATAAGGAAAAAGGCAGGGAAAGCAAGAGTAAAAAAATGCTGAGTAGTGAATTCAGAAACAGGAATATTGCCTCTTGTTGGCCAAGGAATGGATACTGTTCCCTGTCTGTTAATGGAAACTTCCGCATTATTTTCCCCTACAATCTCTTGCACAATTTTTTGTACTTTTTCCTTAACACATATATTTGAATCAGGTAGTTGTGCAGCAGAGTGTGAGGTACCCTCAGAAACACAAATATCAATTTGTTCAGATGCAGGACCTGTGTCATTATTGTGGGGGGTGTTCTCTTTAAACCGTAATGTTGTAATATCTGATAACTCACCATCCTCTGGAAGATGTTGTAATCTATCGAGACTAATAATTATGTCACTGTAAGCGGGGTTATTAGATTTAAGCCATTTTAAAGCTTTTTCAACTTTGAAACGACGGACTCTGAATTCTCTGCATGTATCATTTTTCCCTTGTTTTTTAACTTTAATAATTTGTATTTCTTGAGGGAGTCTAGGAAAAATCTTAGCAGGCATTTATTTCTTGGGGAAAGGTAACACAATGACTTGCATGATGAAGCAATGCCGCCATGTTTAAGCATATGGACATTAATGCAAGGGGAGAGTCTACTAATTAGTTGTTGTTCAATAATTGTAAGTTCTTGCAATTCCTCAGGTAATTTGCCTGGGTCCATATTGTTTTCAGATGAAAATAATTTTATTTCATTTTTATCATGATGACAACGTGTGCAAATTTGATCAGAAGACATTTTTGTTTCAAGTCTTCTTTCTTTACAAATAGTACAAAATTGAAAGTTATAGGACATCTGTTGCAGTTCAAAGGCTCTAATGGAATCCATGGCATTATCATATTTTGTATTGTCACTTTGAGGGGGAGGTGGGGGAATTTCTGTTTCATTTAATTTGTATTTTTGTATGATGCTTCTGATTTGCCTTTGCAGTTTTAATCTTCGTGATTTGAATTTAACATAAGTTTCATTTTCTGCAGGCATTTCGTATTTAACACCATATTTTCTACACAGTTCTTGAAGTTTTCTCTCCTGTTCAGGTGCATGTTTAATTTTTTTGGCTGATGTGAAATGCAAATCTTGTTGGATTTGACGTTTTCTAGATGGTTCAGAATTTTTTTCAACCACTGTTGGGCTTTGTAAATGAAAGCTTTCATGATTTTGACTTGTACATGTAGACTGGGCATAGGAATGCTCAAAGAATAGATTTTGTTCAGACTGACTGTTGTTATTGGAATGTTTGAAATTTGCATAATTGTGTTCAGAAGAAATATTGTTTTCAGCGCTCTCAAGATCTTGTATTTTTTGCTTGCATGTCTGATTTTGTTCAGAATCTAAATGCGCATGTAATTTCAAATTTTGGACATGTGATTCTGCATAATTGTGGTCAGAAGAAATGTTATTTTTAATACACTCAGGGTTTTGAGTGTTGGGAGGTCTGGATGATTTTATTTGTTGTGCAGATGATGAATGAGCAGACAGAGTTTCAGCATTTTTGAGAGATTTTTTATTTGACTTGCTATTTTGTGATCCAGATACAACAGGTGTCAAGTACTGAAAGTGTTGATTTTTTAGTAGCAAATTGATTGGTGGATTGTCTGTACGGGCAGAAGGTTGAAAGGTTGAGAGCATATGAGATGTCATATTTTGTCCATTTGTACATTCCAGCCATACATTGATTTGGCATTTAAGTAATGACGCAGCAACTTCAACTTCACAAGAAGAAGCATAATCATTCCCAAGTATCATTTGTTGAAAGTATGATAAGGAAGAATGCTGTTGAATTTCGATATTGTTTTGGAAATTCTCCCAGTGTTTCAGAATGTGATTACAAATTTCTTGCCTGTAAGTGCTGGTCATACTTAAATTGTTATGTAAAGCAAGGCTTAAGCAATGAAAAAAGCAATTTCCATCCCCAGGAACATTGTGCACATAAAACTTGTGGTCTGCAATGATAGTGCCAACTCTTCTAGAATTCATTGCACTTTGATTCATTCTGAAACCTGATTATTTGCTGATACCTGACACTTTACCAATGTTTATGTGAAAATTGTAATGCCAAAATCTTGATTAAAAATCAATGTTACTCTATACTTATCACCTTTTCTTATTTTTTCCACTTCTGATGACAAGAGGTATGTTTACATTCAACAAAATTCTCTAGCAGACAAAAATATTATTTTATAAAAGAAAACCTCGGTCAGTTACCTTAATTAATTTAGGAAATTAGCGAGGTGTGCTGAATGACAAATAAGAAATGGAAATAAAAAAAAAATAAATGGTATAAGATATATGTAAAACTATTTATTATTTGATAAAATAAAAAGTGTTCAAGTGTTGTAAATAAGTATCCTATTTTTAAATTAATTCCCCAAGGTCTCGTTCGACCCCCGAGAACCTCAGTACTGTTGATGATGATGGTGGTGACGTCACATGTCAATTGCATTTTTATTCGAGGTTACACAGCCAGGTCGTACATAATGATTGATATTGCTCTCGTGCTAAATTAAGACGAGGTGAGTTTTTCGTTGTATGTTTGAAAACTTTTATTTTAATTCTCGCGAGAACGTAATTTAACAAGTGTTGCATTGTGGGTCGAAATTGCGGCGTCAAAAAATTTTTCGAATGAATGTGCAGTAGTCCGAATTTTCTCTTCGCACAGGCGTTGCTTTAAGAGCTCGCAGTGACGAGCGACGCTCGCTGCTCTCGCTATAATATAAAATATAATCCTTTGCAAAATCTGTTCAAATTTATCAATATTCTGAGGCCATATATTGTTGCATTCTTATATAAACACATAATGTCATGTATATGTACCTTACGGATAAATTTTAAAAATAAATCGTTCCCACAGTCAGATAGTTAATATAAAAAAACTGATACTCTGAAAACGTTGATCAATATTTAATTTCACACTCTATATTCGTTGCTTGTTGCTTATTGCGCCTCTAGATAAACTTTTGAATGCACATGTCTATATTTTAGAGATGTTTATATTCCACGATGAATTAACAAAAAAGGCATATACTTCACCTGGTACATGTATTATTTTTTATTAAATAAAGATTACTAGATAAACTAAAAATATCTGTCAGGAAACCTGAAATGTCAATAGACGACGGAGATAGGAGCGACACATAAGTTAAAGTAATATACGCCGTATGGATGCCGATTTGTTTGTGAAACAAAATGATTAAATGAATTGAAACACATAAAGTGTAATGAAAAAATAATATTTCCACAAAATTTAGATATAAAACTCGTTGTAACAACAGAACAATAAAGCAATATCTGCAATCAAGAATTCAGTCTTTTCATGAATATTGATAAAGGAAGTGCGTAAACAGTAGGTCTAAATATAGACACGTATGTCCACGGGAAATTATAGACAGCGAGGCACGTTGCATTTTGACAACGATTATTAATAAAAGGTTAATATGCGTCATAAGAGAGTATAGATGGTTGTAACTGATTACATTTAAAGATAAGTTATATTAATAGTAACACGCCATCCATGTCAAAAGTGAGTTGTATCTCAAAGGGCTTACCTCGTTTTCTTGACGCCGTGTTTGTTTATCAATCTAAAAGTAGCGACGGCGTCACGTGGTGGATTTACTTAAAAATAGACATTATTCTCCTTGCAGGATAATAAATAATTATAATTTGATAACTTTATAACGAATTTTATTTAAATGGTGTAATTTACAGCATTTTCATAACTTTTATTGGTAAACAAAATATATAAATTTCCAGCCGTATTTTAAAATGGCGCACGTTATAGCGTATATTACTTTAAAAAGAAAATTCAAACAAAACCTGGGGGGTGGGGACAATTTGGATGACGGGGGATCGTTGAAACAGTTATTGCAAAAAATATTGGGAGGGGGGCATATTGCAAAGAAAATATACTCAGAGCGGCGGCCCTTATAGATATACCGGAATTGTCACTCCTGATCAGTCCCAATTTTCATCCAATGTTTTTGTGACTGGAGAAAAGAGCTGTAACACATTTCAGACATATATAGTTCCCTTTGTTATTCAAAAAATAAACGTTAAACAATCTTTGTTCTCATTAATCCGTATCCATTTGTAAGTTTTCATCATCATCTTGTAAAGGTATATTTTCAAGTATGTGTATTCCTTGTAAACGAGTGTTGTGCAATAAAGTTCAATTAATTTTTTAAATGCAATGTTCACAAAGTACTTTTATATTCGTTTAATCACGAAAATCCTTGCTTTCAAGTGATAAACGGCATGCAGACTAAATAATTCTATTTGTTTTGTTAGCTTATATAAATATCGGAATTCCTGTAAATTACACAATTTAAATCAATCGCGTTTCATAGATACTCAGTATCACAGATTTAAAACAATAACCTATTTATTTATTTATTTCCGGCTTGGATAAAAATTCTCAGACACAGTTTAAAAGTCAATTTAACCCACAGAAACTTGGACATATTTCAGTTCAAATTCTTGAAAAAAAAATTAATAAGAACGTAGATAGCAAATATCATCTTAATCTACACTTAATCTCGTAATTTTTTAAAGCTCAGATACGCCATATTTAGCTTTAAAATTTAGTTCGACTTTACATTCTCAATCAAATTGAAATGACAACTTGTTCGTGTGAAGTTATGTTTCTAATCAGAAATATACAAAAAGAGATTTACAAGTGTTATATGACATGCACGAAGCATCGTTTTTGAAAACGGGGGGGGGGGGGGGGGGGGCAGCCAGAAAATTTTTTTACTCACCTGGAGAAGATGACAAGCCGAAAAAAAGCATTGCCAAAACTCGAAATTCCTATTATGTGGGGGGTGAGGGGGGAAGGGGGGGGGGGGTTTGAAGCCAATTTTTTTTTTCAGGTGCCGGGTTCTTTCAATACCATTTTTTTGCAAACAATACTACATTTCCCTTACATCACTTCACCATAGTAAAATCTTGGGGCCGGGCCGACCAGCTTTTCAATAAACATTTTCAAAAGTAAAAGTAATGTTGTGAAATAAAAGTGCCCCCCCCTCCCCCGTTGCTACATGTATACGTGCCTGTATAACTCTGAAAGAATCTATATCCCGCATTTTTATTTTAAAGCATTATTATGTGAATGGAACATAATTATTAATAATATATCAACGTTTTACCTCTCGCGAATTTTTCACTCATATGAAGACGCCACCATTTGCCATGAAGAGCAATCTGGTTAAAATCAGATTTCTTTTTCGCTCCGAAATTCTGATTGTCGCAATGTGTACAGCAACTATCAGAATTTCGGAGCGTAACAAAGATCTGAAATAAACATTGAACGCAAGTCGTTAAAAATGCCAAGGTTAGATATATTTGCATTTAGTAAACATGTTGGCAGATCAGTCTGCAAATAAATGTGCATCACATGTGATTCAAGAAAAAGGGGAGGTCGGGTGAAGGGGGGGGGTTACTAACCATGATTCAATAATGCTGAAATCCTATCGTAAGGGTGGATTAATGATTTCAAGCGACTTGTCAGAAGGGAAATTTCCATTGCTAATTACTACCAAAAAAGACATCGTAGCTCCTTTGAATTTTTTTGCATATCATAATTTTTGTTTGTAATTAAAGTTGAAAAAAAATATGTTCACGTATGTATATGTATTCTCAAAAAGTAAAAGCCGAAACTGAAAATTGTGTTTTGTTAATTTATATACATGGTATCAACAAACTTCAAATTAAGATAGCTGTCTTTATCATAAGAACCATGCATCATAATTACAGTGTATGCACGAACAATATCGTATGCGGTTAATTCATACATGTATATGTCCTCATGTTTATTTTCTATTTACAAACTTACACTGTATACACACACACACACACACACACAAAACAAAAACAAATTGAATAAAAGAAAGATATATCGTTCATTCAGAATTTTAAGATTTAATCGTGATCAAAAAATTGGAATAATGGACTTCAAGCTAAAAATTATGTTCCATTGACTTGATGAATCGTTTCCTCAGAAAAACAAGAAAAATCAATGACCAACAAAATTTCAAGTAAAGACAAATAATATTTAAATTCAGCGTAATTTAAACTCTCTCCACATTTTAAGAATATCTCACAAAGGAAACAGAAGAGTAAGCTCTAGCTTTTTTTCAGTTCAAAATTTATTCTTCTTTTACGCTCTATCGGCAATAAAACGTTCAAAATCCGATAACGTCAAGTTGACGTCATAACGTCATTGCGTTATTTTATTACAAAAAACTACCTATATTTAAAGAGCTCTCTTGGAGAAATGGTTTGAGATATTAACAAAAATTAAAATGACTTAGGAAGTAGTCACCCTAGACATGTTTCAAGAACAATTTAATTAGAATTTCGGACTGGGCGGATTTTGCTCATACGGTGCTTTCTTCTTTAGAAGTATTCTTCACTGAAAACGATAAAACGTTGACATTATAACGCCACGGAGCAGCAGAAAACAATTTATTTTTTATTATACTCGGGAAAAATCCTGCATAAACTTAAAATATTACAGGAATAAAAAAAGGATGTCTCCTGTGGTTCGTGCATGTGTGTGTGTGTGTAAATGGTACAGGAGATATTTGAGTGACAGGGATTCTGTACCTGATGAATACAATCAGTGAAGATACGATTTATCTGAAAAAAGCTGCAAAAAGTTTGAACGTCATTGAAAAACATATGCGCTTCAGAATTGCTGATCCCCTGAAAGCACAGTTGAGTGTTCAAACAAATTAAAATTAATGTTGACAAAAGAAATTATTGTTAGAAAAATAATTGTTCAGTGATAGAAAAAGGTTTTAATGAGTAGTTATGGGACTTATATATTGTTTAACGCGTAGAGGTAGTATTTTTAAAAGGAATTTTAACGCTATGTTTTTGATGTTACATTGACGTGAAGTATGCTCTGTGCTTACAAACATGTTGATCTTAAGAGGAAGTAAATTGAATTGGTTTCGATTTAATCGAATAAAATAAGACTTCACATATTAAAAAGATATATATTTATACACTTGATACAGAGCGTATTTTAAATTTCTTGAAAGTAGTACAAAAAAGATTGACTTCGCTCAAGAACTTTTCAATTCGAACATCTCGCGTATTAAATTAAATAAAAAATGTAAACTTAAGAAAATTTATATTTTTTTCTAAAATGGAATAATGATATACACTTTGTTGTAAGATACACTTCAAACTAAACTTGAAATTGTTTTAAAGGTATATAAAAATAAATATTTTGAACAAACCTCTCTTACTCAATGTTCTACCATTTTATGAACATTCAGGGTTTTTTTACAGGGAATATGGATGTTGTGTCGGTACAACGTGGAATACATCCCAACAGAGTTGTATTGGTAATAAATTTAATTGGAATGTCTATAAAAAGACAAAAATATACATAAACATGTATATAAATGTTTTAAAACAGGACAACGATGTCCATGTGAAAAATGGAGAGGTTTATTAATTGAACTTAAGCTTTAATTTATGATCAATTTGTATCACATAGTTCCTCACAAGAATATTTCCCGCGTCTATATTATGGTAAAAATATGTAATCTAATTATTTATTAATTTGTATTTGATATTATAAAGAAAAGGAATAATGTATCACTTTTATTTGCTAAATTTAATGTGTTTATAATTTTACGCGATATATATGATATCAACAAAATAAGACATATCATTTCCCACATCACATCCTTTATCAGCCCTCAACCGCTACCAACCCCTGGGCATCCTGGCTAGTATTGGTGCATGAGACTAGGATGTGGTTTTGGAAAAGGTTACGTTTCACTGTGTTCTATTATGCAATTGAACATCTAACCTTTCTTAGCTGTAGAAATTTTAGTAATATCTAAGTATTTCTTGTATTTCCAATGTTAAGAGTGCCAGGTAGAATATGCTGGACTCCTCTATGACATTCCATGTAAATATCAATTTTATGGAAGACTTTGTGTTAAAAATTGCTCCTGCTCAAGATTTGAATGTGATTTTAGATTTGGATGTAACATTTTCTTCGTCAGTAGTGGTGGGTAATTAATCGTATTAAATATCTTAAAGAGTTCTTATGACTTTCACAAATTTAAAATTATAAAATTTTAGATAGTTAGGTCACTTAATTTAATTACAGCTAACACTACATTTGTGACAAGCAGAGAAAATGCAAACATGGATTTTACAGGTAAAAAAGAATGTGACAAACTAGTTACATGATTAAATAGTAACAAACATACCTTATTCCAAAATTTAAAAAAAGGTTATTCTTGATTCAATTTAATTTCAGTGTCCTGGTACATGGGTGCAGAATTGTTACCATCGAATTATACAGTAAATTCGTCTTTGTCAGAAATTGATTGGATTCAAATTTCAGTGCACGGAATGATAATCCTTGTTATCGATATAGCAAGTTTAATTTTGTTGTCAGCATCTATTTCTTTTGCCACAACAAAATATTATTATGTAAAAAAAAGGGTTGGAAAATATAATCAACGATTATGAAGAAATAACAAGAATTGAAAATCCCGAGAGCTCATATGAGAGAATAGACATCTAAAATATTTTCACAGTGATTTCAAACGTTCATATAATTTATGAATGTTCCAAAAAACTGTATAAGATGAATTTGAGTCGTGAAATGTTTGAAACGGAAGACGTGATTTCATCTGCAAACTCGGAGTATGACAATTTCGACAACACTGAGGCATAAGAAATGTCACACCGCCACAATTGAAGGATGTATATTTAATTTTTTTTATTTACATGTTACATTGTCATTTAGTATTCATATTCTGATTTCAAAATGTATCTGTATTGTGCCTCGTTTCATAAAAGTATGAATATTTTTTCTTCCTTTTCTGTTCCTATATTAAACATTCAAAGGAGAAAACTGAGCATATATAAATTTCAGACCTACTTCTTCAAAGCAGATTTTATGTATATAAATCTAAGTAGTTCTTTCATCACTTTTTACTAATATTCTTACATTGTACAGTATCGACCAGACCCAACCTGACACTAAGCAGTCCCAGAGCAGTCCCGGGGACTGCTTTCTGGGACTGCTTTAGCAGTCCCACAGCAGTCCCACAGCGGTCCCAGAGCAGTATCAGCAGTCCCAGTGGTCCCAGAGAGCAGTCCCAGCAGTCCCAGCGGTCCCAGAGAGCAGTCCCAGCAGTCCCAGAGAGCAGTCCCAGTGGGCGATGTTTATTAACTTAATGGGCGAAGCTAACTCAGACATGAGATTTGCAATAAACAACGGAACTATAAAAGGCAGTAGAAATTGATCATGGGTAGTATGCCACGAATCCTTACACGTATGCTGTCCTTTATGAATAGTACGCGCATGGAAACCAATTGAAATAATATTTATCGAAGGAAGAAGGCTTTCACATGTGCATGTATGAATTAAAATGAACATGAATATTTAATCAGAATTATCGGGTATATCAATAATTCAATTTCTTAATTGAAACTGTTTCCCATACCGGTATTTATTTTTTATACAGAAAATTAGACGTGAATTAATTATTTTCCACCAGTAAGAATTAGGTTTAAATAGATCTTATCGTTACATGGCCAGTTTCCATACTATCGGAATATTCAATACGAATTTTCTTAAGTAAATGGGCTTTTTGAAAAATCCTTTGTAAAATTTTGCCAAGTATTTTTCAGTCATGATTATTTTTACTGACATGTCAATTTAATTATTGCTAATTTCTCTATCTTTAAAATACTGAATTTTAAGTGTTTCATTTGTAAATGTTAGAATGTACATCTGTAAATCTGGGTGCCACCACAATTTTATTTTGTGCATTACATACCGGTAAATTGAAATTAGGGTATTTGTTGACCAGCATGTTCAATGATGTGAAACGCTTATACGTATACCCAAATAACATGCACTGATTTTCTGCCCTAAGGCGATTGAAACCGCGGGTGTTGATACCATTTTATAAACATTAATCGGCCAGGTAAACACAAGCAAAACAAAAAAGAAATAAATCACAATTCCCGGTATTTTCAATTGTTTATTTATAAAATAAATGTACCCTTTTGATAATTTGTTTATAAATTAAAAATTAACGGTAATTCATTTATAAATTTTTCCAATGCTTATTCACATTGTTTCACATGTACATTGTTTAAGTTAGGAAAGAATGGTAGCATAACTTTATTTCATGGTCATTTAATAAATTGTTAGACTTTATTTGGAGGTTGCATGGAATACTTTTTTAGCGTTGTACTCATAAAACATGTAGCTTTTCCATCAAAAATCTTATATCTAACTGCAATGACTATTTTTAATTAGTGCCAATTAATGCAAATTTTGAGTGCACATAATTTTACATTAAATAAAAAAAAAGCCTACATGTAGATATTTTTTTTCATAAACCTGTAGTTTATCTTTAGGTATAAATATCTTCTCCTGACTTCCTTATTCAACAACTTTATTTAAAAAAATATTCTAAACTAAATTTGTGTAAATACAGTCTCTGAAAATATCAATTAACTATAATAATCTCTTTTTATCAAAAGATTTAAGAATCATTGTTTTATTATTAGTTTAAACTTCTCTCTGCTGCTAGTAAACAAAACAACTGGGAGTCTGCAAATTCAGAATACACAAGGGGGCGGAGCTATAATGTCACTCAGAACCTCTTTCACACATGAGTGAACAAAGCAGTCCCAGAAAGTCCCAGGGACTGCTGTGACTGCTGGGACTGCTAGGTCTGCTTTTTAGAGCAGTCCCATAGCGGTCCCAGAGCAGTCCCAGAGCGGTTCCAAAGCAGTCCCGGGGACTGCTTTCTAGGACTGCTTGGGTGTCAGGTTGGGTCTGGTCGGTACTGTATGTCCCAAAGAGGAACAAGAAATAAAATTAAACTGTCTACCACCTTAGAACATGTCCAAACTAATTCTGTATCAAAACATAAATAAATGTTCGTTTTTGTATGTGTCCAATGGCTAACAAAGAAAGAAAGACTATGTCAATCTTAATTTTTATTGGCCGTTTTTAGCTTTTCTTATATTAAAAGATATAGATCTTGTGTTTCATACATGGTTCACAAATTTAAGAAATATTTGATTTTTTTGTTTCCTAGAATGTTCATGTTTGGCTTGAGTTATACTCTTTTAACTGAAGATATTTCAGAGATAAAAATAGCTGTGGTACGTACTTGTTTGATATGATTTTTTTTATTTTTTATCTCCCTTCCATTGCTTGTTTTAACATTAAAATACCCAAGTGTGAGTATGTATATTTTCACAATTGAATATGTATAAATCACTGTGTCAAATAGGGGAAAAACGTGTTTTTTTTTTAATTATTTAAATTAAGTGAAAAACTGAAAATATTTAGATCGTTTACTTCATATTTAGTTTACATATTTACCATAGTGGTTTTATCTGGTAACATACAATCTGGTATTTAAATTTTACACAAAAGTAAATATTTTTACAACTAAATTATGTGTAAACAAAGTGTAATGTATGTCACCCCCTCTCCCTTTTTTAAATTTTATATTATGTATTTAGGTTATTTGTCCTTTATTACTTAGTCCAGAATAGTGTATAACCATTCTGAGTCCATGTCTGTAATATTTTATTATATTTATGTAAGCTTGAAGCGTGTTGATTTCTCTATCAAATAGAGGCAGTGTCTGTAATATGTTATAATCATACATAATGGTTAATTAGAAATGTAATATTTGACTTTTTTGTGTGTGTTAGTTAATTGATATGATGCCTGTAAACAACCTGAACTTACATGTATGTTGACACAAGTTGGACAATTTTAGCTCTTCTGATGCACAATGTACTTCCAGTTTAGAAACTTGTAAATCTATTTGATAAATTATTCACCTATTGGTTGTGTAACCGATGAATTTATTGGGTTAAAAGTGGCGCTCTCTTACGAAAGAATATATTTTGAGATGAACTGAATATTGTTATGAATTGAATATATTTTGTTTAAATTACTTGTAGTGAAATATATTTTTATTTTATTGGTAATATTAGAGAAATAAGATTTTACAATTGAATAGAATATTTGGTAACACTTATTCATGTGAAAGGTTGCGATGTTTTACTTTTGACCAAACAGAATGTTTGATATAATTAATCATATATTGTTTATACAGTGAAATTTCATTGTTAATAATACCGTAAATTTCCAGTATTTTCTGTCTTTTTCAGTCATTCCCTGTCCAAGAGTAATGCATCTATAACAGTTAGACGCCGAGAAATTCAAAACACTCTTCATCTTATTTTGATTTGGTAGGTCTGTTTAACGGAGCTTTTAGATTTTTGTTAGGATCTTATTTTAACTTTTATTTTTCTTTGTCTTTTATTTCATTTAGGAATTTATTTGATTTTGCGTTTATTTAGTTAGTATATGATTTTACCGTGTAGGACAAAAAATAATTAAAATACTA